>NC_088224.1:76198809-76443809 GCF_036934945.1 Oncorhynchus masou masou
CTGTGACTGGCAATGAGAGTTTAAGCTGGGCTTTCCAATTGTCTTTTTTAATATGTCCTCTCTTCCAAAATGAATTGCTGTAGTAGACCCCTGGGACAATCCCAATGATCTTTTTACCTCATTCAGCACAAAAACATCCAGAGGTTTTGGTGCAATGCTCTCTTGGTCATATAACTTTTTGTCTGTGCATTGCTCAGGTTTGACTATTTGGTTGTAATTGTATGTCCGGCTAATGCTAAACTGTTGATTGATCATCTTTCAGATGTGACTTTAAACGGGTGTCCTGACTCTCTGTGGTCACTAAAGATCGTGAGAGTAGGGGTGTTAACCCCGGTGTCCTAAATTCCCAATCTGGCCACCTAATCATTCCCAGCTTCCAAATCATCCCCAATCATCCCCCCCTCCACTCTCCTGTAACTATACCCCATATCGTTGCTGTAAATGAGAATGTGTTCTCAGTCAACTTACCTGGTAAAATAAGGGTAAAATAAAATAAAAATATATTTTTGCTCTTCGTGGTACAGTATATCAGTAGTCTTGAAAAAAATCTGCATGGCTAGCACTTTCTTTTTTATTTATTTTAAATTTAAATTATTTTTATATATATATTTATTTTTTATATTTCTCTCCAATTTCATGGTATCCAATTGGTAGCTACAGTCTTGTCCCATCGCTGCAACTCCCGTACAGACTCGGGAGAGGCGAAAGTCGAGAGCCGTGCGTCCTCCGAAACACAACCCAGCCAAGCCACAGTGCTTCTTTACACAATGCCCGCTTAACCTGGAAGCCAGCTGCACCAATGTGTCAGAGGAAACACTGTACACCTGGCGATCGTGTCAGCGTGCATTGCGCCCGGACCAAAATAGAAGTCGCTATAGCGCGATGGGACAAGAACATCCCTGCCGGCCAAACCTCTTCCCCTAGCCCGGACGACGCTAGGCCAATTCTGCGCCGTCCCATGGGTCTCCCTGTCGGGAACCAGGATCTGTAGTGGCACAGCTAGCAATGCGGTGCAGTGCCTTAGACCACTGCACCACTCAGGAGGTCCTATTTATTTGTATTTAACCTTTATTTAACGAGGCAAGTCAATTAAGAACAAATTCTTATTTACAATGACGGCCTACCCCCAGCCAAACCCCGGACAAGGCTGGGTCAATTGTGCGCCAACCTATGGGACTCCCAATCACGGCCGGATATGATACAGCCTAAATTCGAACCAGGGACTGTAGTGACGCCTCTTGCACTGAGATGTAGTGCCTTAGACTGCTGCGCCACTCGGGATTGCAGTACACCACACAAGCAGACCTTTATCATACATACCTAAAGTTCTGTTTTCTGGTGCTGATTTGGCTACATGTGTTCTGAAATTAAAGGACAGAAAAATGTCAGGATTAAGCCACAATCAGCCATTTTAACAGCCTGATTGACCCAAAGGGATACTGTACACTTAAGACAGCAAGTCCCAGGGATCTTTGCAGTAGATCTGACTACATTTTAAGTGGATATTTTTTTAATACCCAGTCCAAACACAACACAATTGTATTAACAAAGGGATGTGAACCATATTGTGGTCTACTGCTACATATGTATTTAAAGAAGTTCCTGGTATGTCTTCAAGTGAGAGAGAATCCCCATACAGTTCAATCATGTACGTTGTAGTGGTTCAACATTTCTCTTTGTAGTTTATAGCTGTATAACAACAGAAAGGTCATAGAGTTTGCTCTGAGGCACTGCTTGCATAGCTTTTGAAGTGGGACATCAATTAGAATAGCCAAAGGTGTTGACTGAGACTTGACTGAGAAATGTACTCAAATTAGTACAGAACCTTGCGCCGCCTGCTTTCTTGGCAACCAACATAACAGGGGATCCTCTTCATCTGATCACATTTTGCTTTGACAAGTGACACTGACATGAAAATGACATTTTCCAGTGTGTAATTGATTTAGATTGTGATGTTCCTTCCTTCCCAATCTTTCTCTTTAGAGAGCATTGTATAAATAGACAGATGCTTGGGGGCTTACAGTGTGAAATCTACATAGGGGCAGAAAGTCAGGAAGCTTGGTAAAGAGCTGCGACTTAAAGTATTATCCCTTGGGAGGATAGAGCGCCTTTGGAGCCATTTTACTCTACTGACTAAGGCTGAACTCAGGGCTGCTGCACTTTCACTGTGCTTTTTATTATGGATACACTGCCCTGCACGCACACTCTGTCAAAAGAGACCGATCAGAGCAAATGACATAAACTCACATTCTTTTAATTTTTTTGTTGTTGTTGGTCTGCATTTGGGAGATCTCCTGAAAGCAAAAGAGAACATTATCAATATTTGATTCTACATGCTTAAATGTGGAAGAGTTTGCCTATTGGCATGAAAAAGTTTGCGTAAATATGACAAAACTATTGGTTGTGATGTTCATGCTATAACTTAGAAGAACTGAATGGATTGGAGGCTAATGGTAATGACTTTAGGATCAGCTGTAAATTGATTGTTTCATCATCATAATTTCATAATCAGCTTTATTGTTTGGGTCAAATCTGATCCTCTGGCAGACCACAAGTCTCAACTCCTGCAAGAACAGGTACCCCACAAGATTTAGCTCTGGTTTGTCCAGATAGATAACGTATATCCATGACATGGCATCATATAAATTATAAACTATACAGTTGACAATTTCATGAACTCGCTTATCAGTGAGTATGTTGGGCACACAGAGAAGATGAGCTACAGCTTTTAACATTTGGTCTATTCAAGGTCAAGAGCTTCATTCTGGAAAATGTACTTCGCAATGAAAACTCAATCTAAGGGTACAAAGTGTATGTGTGCTCGTGTGTGTGTGTCTGTATGTGTGCGTCGGTGTGTGAATGCATGCATTTGCATAGGTATGGTTAGGTTAGGTTTGTGCACAAGTGTGTATAATGCATATGTATGTGTACTCACCATGGAAATGGATCGTCCCGAGCCACGCAACTTGGGGTTTTCATCTAGCAGCATGGCAAGGCTACAGGAGCGGCTGGAGGAACGGCTGGGGATGGTGTAGACCTGGGCATCACTGGAGTCCTGCACTGCCTCATACAGACTGTCCATAGAACCCTCCTGGACACACACACACACACACACACACACACACACACACACACACACACACACACACACACACACACACACACACACACACACACACACACACACAATCAGGGACACACTGTTGACTGCGTGGAATTGGCTTGCTGACTGCAGCAAAGCCCACCAGAGCTGTTGCCAGATAATTGAATGTTCATTTCTCTACTATAAGCCGCCTCCAACGTCCTTTTAGAGAATTTGGCAGTACATCCAACCGGCCTCACAACCGCAGACCACGTCGAACCACGCTCGCCTAGGACTTTCACATCCATGTTCTTCACCTGCGTGATTGTCTGAAACCAGCCACCCAGACAGCTGATGAAAATGTGGGTTTGCAGAAGCGAAGAATTTCTGCACAAACTGTCAGAAACCGTCTCAGGGAAGCTCATCTGCGTGCTCCTCGTCCTCACCTGACTGCAATTCGGCGTTGTAACCAGCTTCAGCGGGCAAATGCTCACCGTTGATTGCCACTGTCGCGCTGGAGAAGGGTGCTCTTCACAGGTGAATCGCGGTTTCAACTCTACCAGGCAGATGTAGACAACGTGTATGGCATCATGTTGCAAGCAGTTTGCTGATGTCAACGTTGTGAACAGAGTGCCCATGGCGGTGGTGGGGTTAGGGTATGGCAGGCATAAACTACTGACAAGGAACACAAGTATATTTTATCAATGGAAGTTTGAATGCACAGAGATAGCATGACAAGATCCTGAGGCCCATTGTCGTGCCATTCATCCGCCACCATCACCTCATGTTTCAGCATGATAAGACACGGCCCCATGACGCAAGGATCTGTACACAATTCCTGGAATCTGAAAATGGCCCAGTTCTTCCATGGCCTACATACTCAGACATGTCAACCGTTGAGCATGTTTGGGATGCTCTGGGTCGATTTGTATGGCAGTGTGTTACAGTTCCCGCCACTATCCAGCAACTTCCAGCCATTGAAGAGTGAGTTGACTGATTTCCTTATATGAACTATAACTCAGTAAAATCTATAAAATTGTTGCATGTTGTGTTTATATTTTAGTTCAGAAGACATCATTTCTCAGCTGCACCTCTAGAACTTTCTTGATCCATTACATCCATTGATCCATTTTGTAGTAGATCCTGATACACGTGGTGGTGAATAACAACAGAAACAACAACGCTGCAATCAAAAGCCTGAAGCAGCAATCATGCTTCTTCAACCTGATGACCTTGGATCAGTTTTGAGGACATGTCGGTCAATAATCCTGAGCTGTGTTCAACATTCCCAACATCTGGCCAAGGAGAGGACTGTACTCCTCTAATACAGTTGTGCTTGTGATTATTTCCTACTAAAAATCTATGAAATCTCCCATATTTCGGTCATCTAAAAAAACACACGGCAAAGCTACTCTCTAGTGTAATAGTACTGTAATAGCATCACTTATTTGCTTCCATACACAATCACAGAAATTTACAGTACAAGACACAATTGCACTGCTTCCAATGACTAAACTGAGATTTTATAGCATCATAAAATTTATCAAAAGCCGCTGAAGTAAAGCCCCACAGAAATCCCAGTCTGTTTCAGTCCCGCTGGGGTCAAATCCACCACCAAATCAAGCCATGCCTCTCCAGTGGCATAGCACAGTTTCGCGGAGTCCCCCACAAGTTTTGAGGAAGCCCCCCCCCCCCCCCCCCCCATTTTGTTGGAATTTCTTTTGCCATGGGTAAGAGACAAAAATGTCAAGTGTTATAGCTACTCTCATGCTATTTTACACATTTTGCAGTGAGGCAATCAATTAATGCTTGCCCCCCTCTTCTTGCGCGCGGGGGGAGGCTACGCTAGTGTGCCTCTCACTCCGCTGTAATTTTTAGGAATACATCAGCCCCTCTTCACCACACACGTCTGAGAGAGAGAGCCCGACAATCTGAAGAGAAGTAAAAAAAGAGCCTTACCAGAGAGAAGCAGAAGAGGTTCATCTTTGTGGAGAGGAGAAACTATACCAGTCTCTTTCCCTTGGAGCTGGTGAGAGCCGTGTAGACTGGACAGAGCTGTAGAGAGCAGTGTGGACTGGACAGAGCTGTAGAGAGCAGTGTAGACTGGACAGAGCTGTAGAGAGCCGTGTGGACTGGACAGAGCTGTAGAGAGCAGTGTGGACTGGACAGAGCTGTAGAGAGTGGTGTGGATTGGACAGAGCTGTAGAGAGCAGTGTGGACTGGACAGAGCTGTAGAGCGGTGTGAAGTCACTCCAACAGAAACACAACAGCCCTCCGCTAGTCACTAGTCAAGGGCAGGCTGCCTGCCGTCTGCTCAGATTAATACCACAATACCACACCCATCCCATAATCCAATAGAAGGAGGGACCATTACTCCATTCGACCAAAGAGACCTCATTCATTCACAAAAGAAGCCCCTCACTGGAGTACCAGAATACTAGATTAAGCCATGGGGTGGATAGAAAGTCAATGTTTCTGGTGCTATGCTTTCATAGGTTATTTCAGCGGATCACTAATACTACTGAATGACGTGAACAGTGATTTAGAGGTATTGAGTTCATAATGGTGTGATGTTTTCCACTTCCAGCTTATGCATATTACTGACGTATGTTCTTCTTTAAACAGGTCTGTTAGAGATGGATAGCTTTGTTCAGTATTTCAGAAGCACAGAGTCACTTCCTCTTTTGGTACCATATCACAACATTTATAATACTACTGAAAAGGCTTGAGCTCATTTGACTGTGCTACTGCTCTTTGACCTCCGCAATAGTTCAAATAGTCAGGCGTGCAAAAACATTAGCTTTGTGATCAGGAATATTATCAGAAGTCTATTATTCATATCATTCACATTTGCAAACTAGCAATTTCCTATTTTCTGTAAACGATCAGAAATGTATTCGAAATAAATTGTACCTGGATAAGCCGATTCTCAATCAACTTCTGGGAAATCCTGGAAGCTCTTTGTTCAATTGGGTTTTGATGTTAATGTGATATGCACGCTACTTCCTGTTTTTTTCTTCAGCTTGGGATATGTAAATGGTATTATTTAAATGTAAAAATGTTGGTAAGCTGCCATTTCATAAATGTATTACTCTTATAAGCATTAATACTACAGTATTACCACAGTTGGCTATCCCACAAGTCCATGAGGAAATACTACCTTGTATTAAAGCGCAATGGAAAGGAGACATTATTGAATGTTATTGAACTGCATAAAAGGAATAGTTGAAAATGTTATATGATTCTTAGAAAGGTTTTTGGGGTATAAATTAGTGTTCAGAAAATACCAGTCAAGTGTTCTTCTCTCTATCTCTCTCTATCTCTCTCTGTCTCTCCATCTCTCTCACTCTATCTCTCTCTCTCCATCTCTCTCACTCTATCTGTCTCTCTCCATCTCTCTCACTCTATCTGTCTCTCTCTCCATCTCTCTATCTCTATCTGTCTCTCTCACTCTATCTCTCTCTCTCCATCTCTCTCACTCTATCTCTCTCTCTCTCCATCTCTCTATCTCTCTCTGTCTCTCCATCTCTCTCGCTCTATCTGTCTCTCTCTCTCCATCTCTCTATCTGTCTCTGTCTCTCCATCTCTCTCACTCTATCTGTCTCTGTCTCTCCATCTCTCTCACTCTATCTGTCTCTCTCACTCTATCTCTCTCTCCTCCATCTCTCTATCTCTCTGTCTCTCCATCTCTCTCGCTCTATCTGTCTCTCTCTCTCCATCTCTCTATCTCTCTCTGTCTCTCCATCTCTCTCACTCTATCTGTCTCTGTCTCTCCATCTCTCTCACTCTATCTGTCTCTCTCACTCTATCTCTCTCTCTCTCCATCTCTCTATCTCTCTCTGTCTCTCCATCTCTCTCGCTCTATCTGTCTCTCTCTCTCCATCTCTCTATCTCTCTCTGTCTCTCCATCTCTCTCACTCTATCTGTCTCTGTCTCTCCATCTCTCTCACTCTATCTGTCTCTCTCACTCTCTTTCCTCCCCTTTTTATTCTTTCTTCAGGATTAAAGAAGTAGTCCATATCACAGCTTAAGTTAAGTGTCTTTTAAGTGTCTTTTCTGCTCCGCTTTCATCTGTTTCCCCTTCTCATTTACATTTTTACATTTAAGTCATTTAGCAGACGCTCTTATCCAGAGCGACTTACAAATTGGTGAATTCACCTTCTGACATCAGTGGAACAGCCACTTTACAATAGTGCATCTAAATCATTTAAGGGGGGGTGAGAAGGATTGCTTTATCCTATCCTAGGTATTCCTTGAAGAGGTGGGGTTTCAGGTGTCTCCGGAAGGTGGTGATTGACTCCGCTGTCCTGGCGTCGTGAGGGAGTTTGTTCCACCATTGGGGGGCCAGAGCAGCGAACAGTTTTGACTGGGCTGAGCGGGAACTGTACTTCCTCAGTGGTAGGGAGGCGAGCAGGCCAGAGGTGGATGAACGCAGTGCCCTTGTTTGGGTGTAGGGCCTGATCAGAGCCTGGAGGTACTGCGGTGCCGTTCCCCTCACAGCTCCGTAGGCAAGCACCATGGTCTTGTAGCGGATGCGAGCTTCAACTGGAAGCCAGTGGAGAGAGCGGAGGAGCGGGGTGACGTGAGAGAACTTGGGAAGGTTGAACACCAGACGGGCTGCGGCGTTCTGGATGAGTTGTAGGGGTTTAATGGCACAGGCAGGGAGCCCAGCCAACAGCGAGTTGCAGTAATCCAGACGGGAGATGACAAGTGCCTGGATTAGGACCTGCGCCGCTTCCTGTGTGAGGCAGGGGCGTAGCGGATGTTGTAGAGCATGAACCTACAGGAACGGGCCACCGCCTTGATGTTAGTTGAGAACGACAGGGTGTTGTCCAGGATCACGCCAAGGTTCTTAGCGCTCTGGGAGGAGGAAACAATGGAGTTGTCAACCGTGATGGCGAGATCATGGAACGGGCAGTCCTTCCCCGGGAGGAAGAGCAGCTCCGTCTTGCCGAGGTTCAGCTTGAGGTGGTGATCCGTCATCCAGACTGATATGTCTGCCAGACATGCAGAGATGCGATTCGCCACCTGGTCATCAGAAGGGGGAAAGGAGAAGATTAATTGTGTGTCATCTGCATAGCAATGATAGGAGAGACCATGTGAGGTTATGACAGAGCCAAGTGACTTGGTGTATAGCGAGAATAGGAGAGGGCCTAGAACAGAGCCCTGGGGGACACCAGTGGTGAGAGCGCGTGGCGAGGAGACAGATTCTCGCCACGCCACCTGGTAGGAGCGACCTGTCAGGTAGGACGCAATCCAAGCGTGGGCCGCACCGGAGATGCCCAACTCGGAGAGGGTGGAGAGGAGGATCTGATGGTTCACAGTGTCGAAGGCAGCCGATAGGTCTAGAAGGATGAGAGCAGAGGAGAGAGAGTTAGCTTTAGCAGTGCGGAGGGCCTCCGTGATACAGAGAAGAGCAGTCTCAGTTGAATGACTAGTCTTGAAACCTGACTGATTTGGATCAAGAAGGTCATTCTGAGAGAGATAGCGGGAGAGCTGGCCAAGGACGGCACGTTCAAGAGTTTTGGAGAGAAAAGAAAGAAGGGATACTGGTCTGTAGTTGTTGACATCGGAGGGATCGAGTGTAGGTTTTTTCAGAAGGGGTGCAACTCGCTCTCTTGAAGACGGAAGGGACGTAGCCAGCGGTCAGGGATGAGTTGATGAGCGAGGTGAGGTAAGGGAGAAGGTCTCCGGAAATGGTCTGGAGAAGAGAGGAGGGGATAGGGTCAAGCGGGCAGGTTGTTGGGCGGCCGGCCGTCACAAGAAGCGAGATTTAATCTGGAGAGAGAGGGGAGAAAGAGGTCAGAGCACAGGGTAGGGCAGTGTGAGCAGAACCAGCGGTGTCGTTTGACTTAGCAAACGAGGATCGGATGTCGTCGACCTTCTTTTCAAAATGGTTGACGAAGTCATCTGCAGAGAGGGAGGAGGGGGGAGGAGGATTCAGGAGGGAGGAGAAGGTGGCAAAGAGCTTCCTAGGGTTAGAGGCAGATGCTTGGAATTTAGAGTGGAAGAAAGTGGCTTTAGCAGCAGAGACAGAGGAGGAAAATGTAGAGAGGAGGGAGTGAAAGGATGCCAGGTCCGCAGGGAGGCGAGTTTTCCTCCATTTCCGCTCGGCTACCCGGAGCACTGTTCTGTGAGCTCGCAATGAGTCGTCGAGCCACGGAGCGGGAGGGGAGGACCGAGCCGGCCTGGAGGATAGGGGACATAGAGAGTCAAAGGATGCAGAAAGGGAAGAGAGGAGGGTTGAGGAGGCAGAATCAGGAGATAGGTTGGAGAAGGTATGAGCAGAGGGAAGAGATGATAGGATGGAAGAGGAGAGAGTAGCGGGGGAGAGAGCGAAGGTTGGGACGGCGCGATACCATCCGAGTAGGGGCAGTGTGGGAAGTGTTGGATGAGAGCGAGAGGGAAAAGGATACAAGGTAGTGGTCGGAGACTTGGAGGGGAGTTGCAATGAGGTTAGTGGAAGAACAGCATCTAGTAAAGATGAGGTCGAGCGTATTGCCTGCCTTGTGAGTAGGGGGGGAAGGTGAGAGGGTGAGGTCAAAAGAGGAGAGGAGTTGAAAGAAGGAGGCAGAGAGGAATGAGTCAAAGGTAGACGTGGGGAGGTTAAAGTCGCCCAGGACTGTGAGAGGTGAGCCGTCCTCAGGAAAGGAGCTTATCAAGGCATCAAGCTCATTGATGAACTCTCCGAGGGAACCTGGAGGGCGATAAATGATAAGGATGTTAAGCTTGAAAGGGCTGGTAACTGTGACAGCATGGAATTCAAAGGAGGCGATAGACAGATGGGTAAGGGGAGAAAGAGAGAATGACCACTTGGGAGAGATGAGGATCCCGGTGCCACCACCCCGCTGACCAGAAGCTCTCGGGGTGTGCGAGAACACGTGGGCGGACGAAGAAAGAGCAGTAGGAGTAGCAGTGTTGTCTGTGATGATCCATGTTTCCGTCAGTGCCAAGAAGTCGAGGGACTGGAGGGAGGCATAGGCTGAGATGAACTCTGCCTTGTTGGCCGCAGATCGGCAGTTCCAGAGGCTACCGGAGACCTGGAACTCCACGTGGGTCGTGCGCGCTGGGACCACCAGATTAGGGTGGCCGCTGCCACGCGGTGTGGAGCGTTTGTATGGTCTGTGCAGAGAGGAGAGAACAGGGATAGATAGACACATAGTTGACAGGCTACAGAAGAGGCTACGCTAATGCAAAGGAGATTGGAATGACAAGTGGACTACACTTATCGAATGTTCAGAACGTTAAGCTTACGTAGCAAGAATCTTATTGACTAAAATTATTGAAATGATACAGTACTGCTGGAGTAGGCTAGCTGGCAGTGGCTACGTTGTCTCCTAACCTGAAATGAGCAGAGCAGCGTTACAGTAGAAGCCTACATAGCGTGCTCTTCCACAGTTGGCCTGGGAATGTGGAAAACAAGTGGGGTGCATGTTCGTGTTCGAGACCCTGCTGTGATTCAGTATATAGGATGAGAGACCTAGACATGCGAGAATGTAGTATGTACTCTTACATCACTGTACAATATCCTCAATAAGCACTCTCCCTCCCAGACACCCACCACTCAACACAGCAGGGGACCTTAACAACTGACAGCTTATTTACCCAAGTCATTTTCTCCACCCTTAATGTGTATAGTTATGTTGTGTACGATGCATTTGGAAAGTATTCAGACCCCTTGACTGTTTCCACATTTTGTTACGTTACAGTCTTTCAACATTTATTAAATAGTTATAATGACAAAGCATTTATTAAATTGCCATAATGACAAAACAAAAACAGTTTTTTGAAATCTTTGCACAGCTATAAAAAAAGTCAAACGGGAAATATCACATATACATAAGTATTCAAACCCTTTCCTCAGTACTTTCTTGAAGCACCTTTGGCAGATATTACAGTATTGGGTCTTTTTGGGTATGATGCGACAAGATTGGCACACCTGTATTTGAGGAGTTTCTCACATTCTTCTCTGTAGATCCTCTCAAGCTCTGTCAGGTTGGATGGGGAGAGTTGCTACACAGTTATTTTTTGGACTTTCCAGAGATGTTCGATCGGGTTCAAGTCCAGGCTCTGGTTGGGCCACTCAATGACATTCACAGACTTTTCCCGAAGCCACTCCTGTATTGTCTTTGTGCTTCGGGTCGTTGTCCTGTTGGAAGGTGAAACTTCGCCCAAGTCTGAGGTCCTGAGTTCTCTGGAGCAGGTTTTCATCAGGGATCTCTCTGTACTTTGCTCCGTTCATCTTTCTCTCGATCCTGACTGGTCTCCCAGTCCCTGCCACTGAAAAAAATCCCAATGCCACAATGCTGCCACCACCATGTTTCACCGTAGCGATGGTGCCAGGCTTCCTCCAGACGTGACACTTGGCATTCAGGCCAAAGTGTTCAATATTGGTTTCATCAGATCATCTTGTTTTCATGGTCTGAGAGTCTTTAGGTGCCTTTTGACCCCTCCTGTCTCAGACTCCAGTATTTATGTTGCAGTAGTTTATGTGTCGGGAGGCTAGGGTCAGTTTGTTATATCTGGAGTACTTCTCCTGTCCTATTCTGTCCTGTGTGAATTTAAGTGTGCTCTCTCTAATTCTCTCTTTCTTTCTCTCTTTCTTTCTCTCTCTCGGAAGACCTGAGCCCTAGGACCATGCCTCAGGACTACCTGACATGATGACTCCTTGCTGTCCCCAGTCCACCTGGCCGTGCTGCTGCTCCAGTTTCAACTGTTCTGCCTTATTATTATTGGACCATGCTGGTCATTTATGAACATTTGAACATCTTGGCCATGTTCTGTTATAATCTCCACCCGGCACAGCCAGAAGAGGACTGGCCACCCCACATAGCCTGGTTCCTCTCTAGGTTTCTTCCTAGGTTTTGGCCTTTCTAGGGAGTTTTTCCTAGCCACCGTGCTTCTACACCTGCATTGCTTGCTGTTTGTTTTAGGCTGGGTTTCTGTTACAGCACTTTGAGATATCAGCTGATGTATGAAGGGCTACATAAATAAATTTGATTTGATTTGAATTAAAGAGTTATGTTCGCTTACTACGCTGCGCCTTGTTCTCCTCTTTATGACGACCGTGACACTGAGCTCAATTTCAAAATCTGATAGCAAACGGTCTGAATACTTAGGTAAATAAAGTATTTCTGTTTTTTATTTTTAATACATATGCAAACATTTCTAAAAACCTGTTTTCACTTTGTCATTATGGGGCACTGTGTGTAGACTGACAAGGAACATTTTAATTTAATCAATTTTAGAATAAGGCTGTAACATAACAGAATGTGGAAGAAGTCAAGGGGTCTGAATCCTTTCTGAATGCACATATTGAGAGGTCTGCAGGTCTCAATATCTTCCCTGTTAAAATGAAGGTAATGCTGATTCTGGTGACTTTTGTTCTCTACTGTAAGTTAGGCAACTGCATGAGTTTATCATAAAGCCTGCTTAATAACAGTGTATCTTATGATTCAAAATAGATATTAAAACAATAATGGAAAGCTGTATACCAGGCCGCTAATTGTCTACAGGGTTGTAGTTGTTGGATCACAATGGGAAAAGGAAACAAATAATTGAATTCAGAAATTCATTTGTATAACATTTCTTTAATTTGATTGAATGCCGAACATGCCATTCATGACATTCATATCATAATGTATTGTTTTAATGCACAATATCTAATCCATTTGAGTGCTGTTTCTGTAAACTGTAAACCAGTTTCTGCCTTTTCTGGGCAACTATAAATTGATAAAAGTGCCCTGTAAGATCAGAGAAAGCAAGGTTTTCTGGGATTACATTTGCTCTTTTGTTCATGGGATGTGTGTTTTATATTGACCCCTTTATGAGGACTGAATGAAACACCCTTCACATGATGTGTAAAGGAGTGAAGGTTGTCTGTCTAAAGCTCCAGGGTTATTTTTAACACCCACAAATCCTCAATCTCAACATTTTGGAGCTCTAATGGAAAAGGAAATAATGGCTGGAAGATAAATACATATCTAGACGGGACCATTATTTCCCATTTAATTAAGATGACCAGCCACAGACCACCCACTGGGCATGCACTGGCTGAATCAACATTGTTTCCATGTCATGTCAATGAAATTTTGTTGAATAGACGTTAGACGTTGAATAGACGAATGGACGTTGAATTGACGTCTTGACATGTGCTGAGTGACGACATTTAAACATTTGCCTTATCTACAGTTAAGCAGAATAAGATGATTTTGTATGTATGAAGTCTTCCTCTTTTCTCCCTCAAAAACATACTCTTACTTCCATTTTCTTCGTTCTTAATCTCTCAAAAACAAAGCAAACTACACCATGATCAAGCATACTTTTTTCAGAGGGAGGGAGAGTGGAGTTGAGTTGCCAGGTGAGTCGTACAGGTTCTCCATAACTCCCCCTCATCGGAGGGATTTAGGTAATCCTGCCTGCCCAGATGCATACGGCTACAACAGGCAGGCATTGTCACTGTCTGGCGACCCACATCCCAGCAGGAGGCCATGAGCCAGCATGACCCACTCAGGAGCATCCGGAGAGAGAGGAGATTAGGAGAGGCTACACTAGCTGCCTGGCTGGGGCGCCTCTTAGTATTCATTTATAAAAGTGACACACCAGCATCACAGCTCAGGCATTGGAAATCCTCATTGCTGTAAAACCTCCACATCTGTGAATATCATAGTTTAATGGCATTAATTCAAGCCATAGAAGGACAGCAGAAACAGATGAATCGTTCAAAGGGCTTGCTGTACCCCAAAATATTGATAGATTCATACGGTTTTGTTATTGTTAAGATTATCACAAATAATAGCACTGACTTTGCTGATAACTTCTTTATTGAGGAACAATGTACTTACTACGACTGTGATATGTGGTTGTCTCACCTAGCTATCTTAAGATGAATGCACTAAATGTACGTTAGATAAGAGTGTCTGCTAAATGGCTAAAATATAAATGTATGTTATTCAAAGGTTATAATGTATCCCGATATTCTAACGTATTTCCCACACAACATTCTACTGTATTTAAACAGAAGGTGAAAGTGTTTAGTGGCGATAGCTCTCTGTGGATCATGTCAGTTCTCACACAGGTCTCCCTGGCAACAGTAGGCGTTGACACCCGAGACACACATCTCCTCACAGGTACGAGTCACTGTGTCCGCTGTGAAGGAAAAGAAGGAAGAAGAAAATGTTTGAGCAATTTACAGATGATTATTGCACTCAGTTGATTCATAATACATATATTACATATTATCGATAGAGATTGAAAGACATGAATGAAAGAATAAAAATGGAATATTTACCAGTCACCACAGTTCTGCAGTACATACTCGATGGTGGACATTCTGTCTCTTGCTTGCAGTCAGCATCAGCCATGTCACAGGTGTAACACCTAAGTGTGAGCACTGTGGAGAAATGGACGTTTAGAGCAGAAGTGATGATAGGATTCTTAAAGTGTGGATCATCATTAGCTTATCAAATAATTGGTTATGAGAAAGTTAGTTGTAAGTCTGTGAAGAGGAGTATGAGCATTTTAATTCCTTTACTAAGTTACTGAAGATCCTTCACTGTTATAACATTAAACTTTTCACCTAACTAACATAGGTCAACAACATAATGAATAATAGGCTACATATTAATCATTTTGCCCTGGACCTGAAATATAGATTTTTAAAGCACACCTCAACCAAGACTTGCACCTATCATTGCAGTGATATTTCCTATTTGATTTCAAAGAAACGTATTTATAAACCAGTCTCTATTTATTATGTTTGCTCACCTTGAGTGCTACAGAGCAGCACCAGCAGCATGGTTGTAAGTAGCAGGGTCCTCATTATGTCCAGTAGTGTGAAGGAGCAACCTACAACTGCAGCTTTTATACTGGTACACCTTGTACTGCCCCGAGAACTCACTTAAACAGGCTGCTTTATTTCCTTGTGAATCACAATGCACTTACAGTAAATGCATTCCTTTCCCCTTCATTTTCTAAGAGAAATTCAAGTAATCAGCAAGACAATGAGGAGGAGCAACTACAGTGGAGGGACTGATTGGGATCTTTATTTGACAATCAATAATCATTTCAAAGATGATCTGATGATGTTCGATTGTCTACTGTAGAGGATGGAAATTGTAGGATTGAATATGACTTAAACATGTATGTCCTGCTAGTTGACGTCTACTAAAATCACCCTAGTCCTGCACTGAAAGCACTTTCAATGAGCTTGATTTTTTTATATTATATTTATATTTCACAGATAAGCCCTTGGTGTGTACTTTTGTGGCGTGTATTTATTTCATAAGTTGACCTGCTTATAGATGGTGAAGTGGTTTTTCAGTCCTCTCTATGTTCAAAGAATGCGGTCTTCCCAGTGAATCTGGCAGCAGCATCTGGGCATGCAAATCAGACAATAGAGTGTTATCCCCATTGCTGGGAAATAACCAGGAAATAACCTGGTTAAAGAAGCTAACCAGTTGAACTAAATTCTCTAATTATAGTCCAAACAACTCAATGAATAGAACCTCACAAGCACAGGCCTATTCATTAACTTAAAAAAACATATTCATTTCAGAAGTTTTCATATTGGGATGCACACCTGCCCATTCTTTCTCCAGAGGCCCTATTATTAGCCAAATAATTATACATATGTGCATAAACATCAACTTAGACAGGACCACTGTGCTACAGATGGACCAGCCCATCTGGCATTTGCCCTATGGCCAGTCTGCCTCTGTAGGAATGTGTGACACAGATGACATACAACATTACAACCTATAGTCTATACATATGTTTTTCAAAGACTAAATGGAAAAATCTCCCACAAGGTTAAGGTTTGCATGGTCTTGCTCAGACAAGTAGCTGGTGGGGAGTAACGTTATATCTCTGGCAACCTTTCACTCCATCTCGCATTGCTTTATAGTTGTATTTGGGTCCTAACAGCAATGCTGTTAGAACAACTTCTACATGCTGACCTATATTTAATTGAAGGGACCCAAATGGCCCGTTGAAATCAAACCTCTGGATAAGAGCGTCTGCCAAATGACTTAAATGTAAATGTAAATGTAAACCACTTTACATCACAACATGTGTTGACTTGCTTAGGACTGAGAACAGTGGTTTGTGGTAAACAGTGCCTTCTTCAGGTCAAATATAGTAAGGTTGGCATTGTGCGAGCTTGCTCCTCAATAACGCAAACTCTCTTGTTTACCAATCAAGGTTATGTCCTGGCCAGGGGAGAACTACTGCCCTGTTACTGAAGCCATGGGAGGTCAAGGCTGACCCGGTACTTATTATCTCTCATTATAGTGAATGGAAAAATGTCAATCTTCACGGTCAATCTTCTTGAAAAAAAAAAAGATTCTGAGACAATCATAGTCAATAATTGCTTCAAAAACACTAGATGAATGTCCTTGACCTGTCCTTGACCTGATCATTTAGTTGTTAATGGCAGTCTGCAGTACCACGGTCGGCCTTCAAATTGAGTCAAAAATTATTATTATTATTTTTGATTTTTTTCACCTTTATTTAACCAGGTAGGCTAGTTGAGAACAAGTTGTCATTTACAACTGCGACATGGCCAAGATAAAGCATAGCAGTGTGAACAGACAACACAGAGTTACACATGGAGTAAACAATTAACAATTCAATAACACAGTAGAAAAAAAGAGAGTCTATATACATTGTGTGCAAAAGGCATGAGGAGGTAGGTGAATAATTACAATTTTGCAGATTAACACTGGAGTGATACATGATCAGATGGTCAAGTACAGGTAGAGATACTGGTGTGCAAAAGAGCAGAAAAGTAAATAAATATAAACAGTATGGGGATGAGGTAGGTAAAATTGGGTGGGCTATTTACCGTGACTATTCGATGCTATTGCAGTCCGCCACAGGATGTTTTTGTGCTGGTCGAGGGCAGTCAGGTCTGGAGTGAACCAAGGGCTATATCTGTTCTTCGTTCTGCATTTTTTTGAACGGAGCATGCTTATCTAAAATGGTGAGGAAGTTACTTTTAAAGAATAACCAGGTATCCTCAACTGACGGGATGAGGTCAATATCCTTCCAGGATACCCGGGCCAGGTCGATTAGAAAGGCCTGCTCACAGAAGTGTTTTAGGGAGCATTTGACAGTGATGAGGGGTGGTCGGTTGACTGCGGATCCGTAGCGGATACAGGCAATGAGGCAGTGATCGCTGAGATCCTGGTTGAAGACAGCGGAGGTGTATTTGGAGGGCCAGTTGGTCAGGATGACGTCTATGAGGGTGCCCTTGTTTACAGATTTAGGGTTGTACCTGGTGGGTTCCTTGATGATTTGTGTGAGATTGAGGGCATCTAGCTTAGATTGTAGGACTGCCGGGGTGTTAAGCATATCCCAGTTTAGGTCACCTAACAGAACAAACTCTGAAGCTAGATGGGGGGCGATCAATTCACAAATGGTGTCCAGGGCACAGCTGGGAGCTGAGGGGAGTCGGTAGCAGGCGGCAACAGTGAGAGACTTATTTCTGGAGAGAGTAATTTTTAAAATTAGTAGTTCGAACTGTTTGGGTATGGACCTGGAAAGTATGACATTACTTTGCAGGCTATCTCGTCATTTAGACTGCAACTCCTCCGCCTTTGGCAGTTCTATCTTGACGGAAAATGTTATAGTTGGGTATGGAAATCTCAGACTTTTTGGTGGCCTTCCTAAGCCAGGATTCAGACACGGCAAGGACATCAGGGTTAGCAGAGTGTGCTAAAGCAGTGAGTAAAACAAACTTGGGGAGGAGGCTTCTGATGTTGACATGCATGAAACCAAGGCTTTTTCGATCACAGAAGTCAACAAATGAGGGTGCCTGGGGACATGTAGGGCCTGGGTTTACCTCCACATCACCCACGGAACAGAGGAGGAGTAGTATGAGGGTGCGGCTAAAGGCTATCAAAACTGGCCGCCTAGAGCGTTGGGGACAAATAATAAAAGGAGCAGATTTCTGGGCTTGGTAGAATATATTCAGGGCATAATGCGCAGACAGGAGTATGGTGGGGTGCGGGTACAGCGGAGGTAAGCCCAGGCACGGGGTGATGACAAGAGAGGTTGTACCTCTGGACATGCTGGTTGTAATGGGTGAGGTCACCGCATGTGTGGGAGGTGGGACAAAGGAGGTATCAGAGGTATGAAGAGTGGAACAAGGGGCTCCATTGTAAACTAAAACAATGATAACTAACCTGAACAACAGTATACAAGGCATATTGACATTTGAGAGAGACATACAGCGAGGCATACAGTAATCGCAGGTGTTGATTGGGAGAGCTAGCTAAAACAGCAGGTGAGACAATAACAGCTAATCAGCTAGCACAACAATAGCAGGTAAAATGGCGTTGACTAGGCAGAGAGGGTCGGATTAACTACACACAGAGCCTGAGTGCGCCTGGGGCCGACAGATAAAAACAGAAACAAACAGAATGGAGTACCGTGATTAATGGACAGTCCAGCAGGCATCAGCTATGTAGCCAAGTGATCACAGTGTCCAGCAGGCATCAGCTATGTAGCCAAGTGAAATCAGTGTCCAGTGGGCAGCAGTAGATGGGACAGGGAAGCCGCCACTACTCTAGCGACACAGCGTTTAAAGTTAGAAGCTCGGGGGTGGTAGGGGGGGTTGGCAGGGAGATGTGCCTGCTAGCAGGGAGATGTGCCTGGATCACGGCTAACTGGTGCTAGCTTCGTGGCAGTGGCGTTAGCCAAGGTCCAGAGTTTACAGCAAGGATCCGGTGGAGTATTGGGCTCTAGCCGTGTATGAGTGTGGTTCGGGTGAACAGCTGAGTAGGCCGGGAATTGGGCCTCAGGGATAGCTTCGGTACTGCGTGCAAGCTAGCTGTGAAGATCAGAAGTAGTGGTCCAGGGATTACGGCAGGAATCCAGCGTTGTTGTGGAGAGACAGTTCGATACTAGTAGACTGGTAGAAGTATTATCCAGGCTAAAAAAAAATTGGCTGGCTGTGCAGAATGTAAAAGCCGCTAGCAGTGGCTAACAATGACTAAATAGCTTGTAGCTAGTTAGCTGGTTAGCTTCTGGAGGTTCTTGAATGTGTTCTAAAAAATGTAAAATAATAGCGAATCCGTATCACATTGGGTGAGGCAGGTTACCGGAAGGTATAATCAAATTAAAAATCGAAAAGAGATTGAAAATGAATATGGGTCCAGTGAGTGGTTGGGCTGGCTGGGGACACGGCGATTCAGACAGTTAGCAGGCCTGTGCTAACAAGCTAACAGTTAGTAGGACGGGGCTAAACAAACTAGCAGTTAGTAGACTGGGGCAGGCTAGCAGTTAGCAGGCCGAATTAGCAAGCAAGCAGATAGCAAGGGCTAGAAAGTTAGCCTTTGGGGGACGTCGCGATGGGGTTAAGTCTGTTTATGCCTCTTCATAAACATCGATAGGTAGTGGGTAGCTAGTTGTGAAGATCCAGATGAAAATGTTCCGTTTGCGGTAGGAATCCGGGGATAAAAATAATAGGTCCGTTATGCTCTGGTTAGAGTCGCGTTGTTCGAACTGGCGAGAGCTTTACGAGCTAAAGGTTAGCTGATGACCGCTAGCAATGGTTTGCTGACTGATAGCTGGTAGTTAGCTGGCTAGCTTCAGAGGGGTTCCAGATCCGCAGTAAATATAAATACTTTAGAAAAAAAAGAAGATCCACGCTACATCGGGTGAGGCGGGTCGCAGGAGAGTATTTAGATGTTGAGGTTTAGCAAAATATTTTAAAAGATATGCGAAGAAAAATATGTAAAAAACAATATTTGCAAGGGACACGACAGGACAAGACGTCTGACTGCTACGCCATCTTGGATTCGATGAGAGGGGTCAGAGGCGGCAGCACTGAACTTGCCAGCAACGTCACTTCCTGAATGAGTTCAAACTGCGCATGTTGTCTCCATGAGACGCCATCTTAACTTAAAACAAGTTAGGGATAGGTGGGACACAAATGTCTCAACTGGCCAATTGCCAGGGAAAATGCAGAATGCCAGATTCAAATAAAATACTATAAAATTCAAACTTTCATTAAATCACACATGTAAGATACTCAATTAAAGATACTCAATTAAAGCTACACTCGTTGTGAATCCAGCCAAAATGTCAGATTTTTAAAATGATTTTCGGCGAAAGCATAAGAAGCTATTTTCTGATGATAGCACCAGCAGTAAACAAAGGGTTTAGCATATTTCAACCCTGCGGGTGCTACACAATGCCCTGAAATAAAATATAAAACATGCATTACCTTTGACAAGCTTCTTTTGTTGGCACTCCAATATGTCCCATAAACATCACAATTTGTCCTTTTGTTCGATTAATTCTGTCCATATATATCCAAAATGTCCATTTATAAAGCGCGTTTGATCCAGAAAAAAACAGCTTACAAAAAATACAACATCACTACAAAATATTTCAAAAGTTGCCTATAAACGTTGCCAAAATATTTCAAACTACTTTTGTAATACAACTTTAGGTAATTTTAAACGTTAATAATTAATCAAATTGTAGACGGGGCAACCAGCGCCACTATTCGTGTCTTGCGCAACTCTCAATCAACAGTGTACCCAGTTCCTAGTTGGCCTACTTCTTCATTGCACAAAGGAATAACCTCAACCAAATTCCAAAGACTGGTGACATCCAGTGGAAGCGGTAGGAACTGAAAACAGGTTCCTAAGAAATATCCCTTGGCAATGACAAGTAAGGGAACAGAGAGAGGCAAAAAATAATAATAATTCTGAACAGTTAGTCCTCTGGGTTTTGCCTGCTACATAAGTTCTGTTATACTCACAGACATGATTCAAACAGTTTTAGAAACTTCAGAGTGTTTTCTATCCAAATCTATGAATAATATGCATATCTTATATTCTTGGCATGAGTAGCAGGAAGCTGAAATTGGGCACGCTATTTATCCAAAAGTGAAAATTCTGCCCCCTAGCCCCAAGCGGTTTTAACCGACATAGATTCAAAGCGCTATAGAGAGAAATATTAATGCCGTCTTTTTGTAGGCATCATCTGCCATGGTTTGTTGGACAAAGCTTATGAGGAAATTAATGGCATTTGGGGGGGATAAACACTGAAAATAAGGTATGTGGTAAACACAGGCTTAGAAGATCTTACAGGTTTTGTTCTATGAGATAATCTTAATCAGCTAACGTTACTTTTTGTGAATTTTGAAAGATTTATGTCATTTAAAAAAGCACATAAAGGCTTCATAATTCATGAGTATCCTATTATCTCATAGAGCAAAATGTATAAGATCTCCTAAGCCTGTGTTTATCACATACCTTATTCTTTCCCCATAGGGACCCTATTATTTCCCCATAGGATGGTTGAACGAATAAGAGGTAAGTCATGTCCGGGTTTTAGGACTACAAACTGGTGATCTCTATTAAATGGTGATCTGGTGGTGATCTGGTGGTGATCTCTATTAAATCTAGGAATATATGGTGGCTTTGATGGCTTTGTCCATTCATATACAGCCATTGGTCCTCACCCCAAAAGTAGACGAGTCTACAGATATAGGATCTTAATTTGACCAGTTTCGCACAGCAAGAAAATAATCCTGCAGCAACAAGAAATAGGAATTATTGTGTGGTTTATAATTAATTAAAATATGTGTTACTAAATTTTTTGTTAGGGTAAATCAAGTATGCAATTTTAATGTGGAAATTACGAACTTAAGAAGCCTTTTTAAACTTTGAATACACTTCAAGTTTGCATGCAACAACAGGGTGATCAAATTAAGATTCTACTTCTGTACTTTGATTGGGAGTGGTTGAATAAGTGACAAAAACACGACTCATTTAATCCAATTCATACATAATATAGTGTTACACCAAAACCCTTTAGATAGGATAAAGGCTCACTGCAGACTGAAACAGAAGGATCACAGTTCTTACATTTCTCCTTGACTAAACAAAACACATTTAGAGGAAAGAAATTACTTCGTTTTCTTCCACTTTAGTTTTAGAAGTGGGGGAGGGGGCATAACCTGGCGGGGGGGTCTCTGGATCCTCCCCCAGAATTATTTTAGGCATCTAAAGCTCATTTCTTGCATTTTTACACAATCCAATATGCCGTCTTTATTTAGAACAGAAATAAAGCAAAAATGCCCACAATCATCAAGGTAAGTAAGAGATCAGTATTACATTTGTTTGTAATTAATAAGACTGAACTATATCCTAGGAAATTAAATAATACATATTGTGTTAACCAAATGACTTTGATTGTCTTTATTAAGACATCCTCTATATCAAATTTC
Source organism: Oncorhynchus masou masou (assembly GCF_036934945.1). Classification (NCBI taxonomy): domain Eukaryota; kingdom Metazoa; phylum Chordata; class Actinopteri; order Salmoniformes; family Salmonidae; genus Oncorhynchus; species Oncorhynchus masou. The sequence continues at coordinate 76,221,138 of NC_088224.1, forward strand.
AGCCAGACCGACCAGCCAGCCAGCCTGAGCCTCCTGCACTCCCGACCCCCAGCAGTCTAGTCTATAAATCTGCTCACTCCCAACACAATTTCCTTCCCAGTTCACACCTAATTTGTTTAATTATCAAGGGAAAGGTTTGGAAACAAAAAATCCAACAACAAAAAACACAAACACCACAAATATACATTAACACACAGAAACAGTAATTCCTAGGCCAAGGTCAGAGTGACAACACACAGGATGGCCCCCAGGACCATGACTGAGCAGCCCAGTAGCTAGGGATTGCCTAAATAGGTATCTCCCCTGATGTGGGCATGTTTTCAATACAGACTCCTTTAGTTGTACTGTATTCCATATAAGGCATCCAGAATTTATGAAGGTTGCCCAGTATACCCTTAATCTTATAATTAATCAAATCTATCCCTCACGACGCCAGGACAGCGGAGTCAATCACCACCTTCCGGAGACACCTGAAACCCCACCTCTTTAAGGAATACCTAGGATAGGATAAAGTAATCCTTCTCACCCCCCCCTTAAATGATTTAGATGCACTATTGTAAAGTGGCTGTTCCACTGGATGTCATAAGGTGAATTCACCAATTTGTAAGTCGCTCTGGATAAGAGCGTCTGACAAATGACTTAAATGTAAATGTAAATGTAAATCTAGAGATGCATAACTTGCCATTGGCAATTGTAGGATAAACCAACCTTTCAATTAATGGCAATGCATTTCTTAGTGGCTATAAATGCTTGGTTACACAGTTTCTTCTGATAACAGTCTCCAGTATCAACATTTCCAAGCAAACAAAAACAGGGAGAAGGGAGAATCTGTAGACATGCTGAGATAAAGAACATACAGAACATTACATTTCTGAGTGCATGTACATTGCCTTCGGAAAGTATTCAGACCCCTTGACTTTTTCCACATTTCGTTATGTTACAGCCTTATTCTAAAATTGATTAAATATTATTTTTTATCTCAGCAATCTACACACAATACCCATAATGGCAAAGCAAAAACATGTTTTTAGAACAAATAAATAACAGAAATACCTTATTTACATAAGTATTCAGACCCTTTGCTATGAGACTCGAAATTTAACTCAGGTGCATCCTGTTTTCATTGATCATCCTTGAGATGTTTCTACAAATTGATTGAGGTCCAACTGTGGTAATTGATTGGACATGATTTGGAAAGGCACACACCTGTCCGTATAAGGTCCCACAGTTGGCAGTGCATGTCAGAGCAAAAAGCAAGCCATGAGACTGAAGGAATTGTCTGTTGAGCCATGAGACAGGATTGTGTCGAGGCACAGATTTGGGGAAGGGTACCAAAACATTTCTGCACCGTTGAAGTTCCCCAAGAACACAGTGGCCTCCATGAATCTGAAATGGAAGAAGTTTCACCACCAAGACTCTTCCTAGAGCTGGCCTCCTGTCCAATCTGAGCAATCAGGGGGAGAAGGCCTTGGTCAGGGAGGTGACCAAGAACCCGATGGTCACTCTGACAGAGCACCAGAGTTCCTCTGTGGAGATGGGAGAACCTTCCAGAAGGACAACCATCTCTGCGGTACTCAACAAATCAGGACTTTATGCTAGAGTGGCCAGACTGAAGCCACTCCTCAGTAAAAGGCACATGACAGCCCGGTTGGAGTTCGCCAGGAGGCACCTAAAGACTCTCAGACCATGAGAAACCAGATTTCTGGTTTGATGAAACCAAGACTGAACTCTTTGGCCTGAATGTCAATCGTCATGTATGGAGTAAACCTGGCACCATCCCTAAGGTGAAGCATGAAGGTGGCAGCATCATGTTGTGGGGATGTTTTTCAGCGGCAGGGACTGGGAGACCAGTCAGGATCGAGGCAAAATGAACGGAGCAAAGTACAGAAAGATCCCTAATGAAAACCAGCTCTAAAGCTCTCAGGATCTCAGACTGGGACGACGGTTCACTTTCCAACATTCTTTGTCATGCCTCATTTTAGGAGGATTAGATGGTGACTTACCAACATGACAACGACCCTAAGCACACAGCCAAGACAATGCAGGAGTGGCTTCAGTACAAGTCTCTGAATGTCCTTGAGTGGCCCAGCCATAGCCTGGGCTTGAACCCAATTTAACATCTCTGGAGAGACCTGAAAATAGCTGTGCAGCAACACTGGCCTGACAGAGCTTGAGAGGATCTGCAGAGAAGAATGGGAGAAACTCCCGAAAATATAGGTGTTCCAAGCTTGTAGTGTCATACCAAAGAATACTTGATTCTGTAATTGCTGCCAAAGATGCTTCAACAAATTACTGAGTAAAGGGTCTGAATATTTATGTAAATGTCATATTTCATTTATTTACTTTTTTCAAATTTTCAAAAATGTCTACAAACCTGTTTTTGCTTTCTCATTATGGGGTAATGTGTGTAGATTGATGAGGGGGGAAAGATATTTAATCAATTTTAGAATAATGCTGTAACGTAGCAAAATGTGGAAAAAGTCAAGGGGTCTGAATACTTTCCGAAGGCGCTGTAATTCAGTTTCACTGGCATGTAGTATGTTCTATGGATGGTCTTAGAGTGTAATTTAAAAAGTAATTTATGTCTGAGATTATATGAACATGATGGAGCATTCAAACCTATCTGACTCCATTCATCATCATCAATATCTTCTCCCATTTTTGTGTCATCAGGAAAAGCCTCTATCAACCATTGATACAGTTTGTAAATCGACTTTGGAGGTTTGTCTTAAAATGGCATCTGGCTTGTCTAGTGTTTGCTGCTAAGACAGAATAAAGTGTTGTATCTTCAAAAAATCACCCTACCTCTGTCATAGACTGGTCTTCCCTGTTTCACATCTGCTCCTGCAACGCCCTCTACTGCTCATCCTGTGTCTCCTTGACCTGCTGCCACTCCTCCAGTACTCTCTCTCTCTCCGTCTCTCTCTCTTTGTGTGAGTATGATTGTGTGGGTGGGGACAGATGTGCTGGAGTCAGAGCAGATCCCCACCAGCTGCAACCTGCTCCATAATCAAGACCTCTACAAACACTCAGCCCTGCCACTTTCACGCTGCCAGATCATAATCTCTGCTCAGTCAGTCTACGTTTCTAGCCGATTGTTAGTATTCAGATCCTGTTATCCTGTTGTGCCTGTTTTCCTTGCCTGACGCTGTTTTCCTCTCCGCTACAGTTCTGCCCGCTCTGACTCTGGTCCTGTCTCCAGTCCCACGTCTCGTCATCCTGCTATTCTGTCCTGGATTCCCCACTCTACTATGCCCTTGGATTCCCCTCAGGACCTGCTTACCCCGTCTCAACCCCTCTCACTCCAGCCTCAGCCTCCGCACCTGGTTTCCAGCAACCCGCCCGAGCTTCCCCTGACCTGCACTCTATCTCCCCCCTGTGTTTCAATAAATACCTTGGTTTCTTCATCCCAGTCTCCTTGTCTGAGTCTGCTCTTGAGTTCCCCTGTTCCACTCCGCGTAACACCCTGGCTGCCTGAACCTGCTGAGACCCCTGTCACCATCTGACCCTCCTAAAATGAGGCATGACAAAGAATTACCTTTATGTACATTTATACATTATATTATCCAAGAATAGAATATATGGTTCATTAATTGAAATGGCCATTATTCCCCGATCCCAGACTGTGGATTTAAGCTGCTGTCCTGTAGCTACTGTAGGTCTACCCATCATTTCAAAATGGACCTTTGTATCAGTCACTGATATTGTTAATATACTGCAAAATTCACCTGAGCTCCGTAGACTGGTCTTCCCTGGCTGTCTGACCCTGCAGGGACATCATCTGATCCTGTCACCATCTGATCCTAAGACATGATGAGCATAGTGTTGTGTAGTGAATGCACTAAAGTCATTGCAGCGTGGTAGTCCTTTTTCATGCTGTGGGCGGGTGCTGTCGGTCAGACAGAAGACTTTGGGATGATTTTTTGTTACCTTATAGGTTATTTGGAGACGGTCCTCTTTTTGCTTTGTATGCATTAGCCTACCTATTGTATTAAAAGCACAGATTTTTCACATTATTCACACACTCAGAATTCACTGCTTCATCTTCAGTACCTCTCCTAGTTTGGAGTGCGAGTTCAAGTGCGCCTAGTATGTGTGGTCCCATTGAAATAGAGTAGGCTGCCTACATGGGTGGTGAATCACGTGGCAGCACATAGCTTAGGCTACTAATAATTTTCAATAAGTATTGATTAATCTCTGCCTGCAAACCGTCCTCCTAAAAGGTAGGCTATATCCTATAGGCCTATGCAAAACGTAGCAAGTGTTGCAGTCATCATTCTTGCTGCTTCCAGTTTAGCAGCCATACCTGCCAGATCAGGTGCACATGTGGTCTCAATTAAATAGAGTAGACTATAGCCTATGCACAGGAGGTTGGTGGCATCTTAATTGGGGAGGACGGGCTTGTGGTAATGACTGTAGCAAAATAAGTGGAATGGTATCAGATACATTAAACACATGGTTTCTATTTGTTTTGATGGTTTCTATTTGGTCCAATTGCATCGTTCCAGCCATTATTATGAGCAATCCTCCCCTCTGCAAACTCCACTGAGCCTATGCATGGGCGGAGAAGCACGTGGCCATTATCTTTCCAAGGAAATGTACTTCCTAAATAGGCCTATGATTAGGCTATAGTTTACTACATTGCCTAGAAACAGGCCTAAATATTGATCACCCATATTTCTCTGTCTGAAAATCTTCCCACTCCTAAATGGTAGGCTATAAGAAGTCTCTCGAGCTCTGCTCTCTTCAAACTACATCTAGCATATTGGCTGATATAGCCCAGTAATACAATGTAAGGGCCATGTGAGAATCTCTGGTAAGCTAACCTATTTCTTAAGTTGTTTTTGCACATTTGATGTTGCCTATAGGGTGCAAATTTGCTGGCACCATGGCTGGCAAATGAGTTGCGTCACATACACCTAAAGCAACTGAGGTTGGGTTTGGGAACAGTTCTTGCGGTAAGTGGGTGCGGGTGGGAGAGGGATGAAGAAATTGGTATACAGAAGTCTACTGTGCACCATGACAGTGAAGCCTGTAATGTTAGAGCTGTTTATTACTGTGTCCATGTGAAAAGTAAGGAATTAGCTAGGGAAACTGACAGGTCAATAACCTTACATAACCATACTGACTAATACAACTCACATTTCACTGAAAAATCATCAGAATATCAATCTTCAATCATTTGGCCAATGGTTTCATCATCTGATTCAGGTCTAGTGTGATTGAGGCAAAAAGAATAGCTAATGTTAGTCAACATTTGGCACGGTCTCTCTCGAATGATAAATCAACTGGCGAAAGCTAGCCAAGTTGATTTACTTCTGAAACAGGACAAAACAAAGGCTACAAAACATGTCCATACAAACAACAGCTGTTAGATAGTAATAATAGCCAGCTCATAACGCTATCTGACAGATAACTAGAGGCTAGAGCTGACCTGGCTGTGGTAGCTACTAGCTAGCGTAGCTTATTCATTCACCTCAGTCAAGAGGAGATGAAACATTAACTAACGTTACATGTCAGTTAAAATAATAGCTCAGCACTGCGAATAAACTCATTTATTTTTTTCAGTTAAGATAAACAGCAGTTACCTTGCCAACTACATCAGTCAACTAAATAGTATCCACTTTCTGCTTGGTTTGGTTTTACAACTCTGTAAAAGAGCGCAACACATACACACTGAACTATGCTCAACTCTCCCGTGCAGGTCCAGCCAGCCTAGTCCTAAAGCACACCGTTGTCGCTTCCTGTATCACATTACAATGATGAAACTGGGGGGGACAAAAATGCCATTTCAGAATGTGGGGGGGACATGACACCCCCGTCCCCAGTGAAAGTCGCGCCCCTGATTATCTGCCTCAAAAATAAGCTATTGCAACAGTGACCAGGCAGCAAATAGACAAAGTGGATCTGTGATATACTATATTGTAACTTCTGTTAATGCGGCCATTGAAAAGAAGTGCAGTCATCTCAGAATAGACACTCCTCCCTGTCTGACCTGCTCAGCAAGGTGTGTCCAATACCACTTATTCATCCCACGTGGTGCATTTGTGGGAGGCCATACAGGCGTGTCTCTGTGTGTGTTTCTGCATGAGTATTTACTATGTTATTGGCTCCCTCTCTCTTACTCTCTCTCTCTCTCTCTCTCTCTCTCTCAGTGCTTGTTTCTTAGTATGAATGTTTGCACAGTAATCTCCTGCTGATCCTGTCTGATGGGTGAGGTGTCGTTGCACAGGCAGAGTAGCTTAGGTAGCCAGAGAACACAGAGCTGAGAAGGACAGAAGAGAACATCACCAACAAGAGATATACTCTTTTCCACCAGATTAAGACATTAACAAAAATAAAAAGGAAGGAGGAACACAGGAAATAATGGATTTTGAGAGAAGAGCAAAGCGAATGCTCCAGAATGTGGAATGACCCAGTAGACACTCCGTACTGGTGAGAATAGATGGACCTGGGGTTCTAATGTGGCTCTGGGACACACAGGAAGTCGCTCTTTTCTTCAGCATCACATTGTATGTGTGCCACCTAGGTATGTACCCTATCCATACATGGAAACACTTCTGTGAGCATGTATCCATATATGGACATACTGATTTGTATGTGTTTAAATGTGAGTGCTTGTGTGTTTAAGGGCATGCCTATGTTTGCCTCAGAGTTTATGGTGTATGCCAAGCAATTTCAGAAGAAACTTTTTTCTAGTATCGGCTGACTAACTTCGAGTATTTCCCAACTTTTGCTCTGATGTGGTTTGTACCGGTGAAACAGAATGATAGTGCACTTAGACACACAGTGGTTTGTTAATTCCCCAAAACCTGGATAGGGCGTGATGGTTTCAAGGCATACCCCTGGCAGCCATAATGTTTCTCTGTCATTCTTTGCATGCTTTAACAAAATTCTTTGTGCATGCTTCATCTTGTGTGCACACACCTTTAGTTGGACTGGTGTGTCTGAGTCAGTAATTCACATTGATTGAAACACATCTTACATGAGAAAACAACCGAAAGCAGGTGGCTATGAGGGCAATTCAAAACCAATCAATCAATCAATCAAATGTATTTATAAATCCCTTTTTAACTCAGCACATGTCACAAAGTGCTTATAGTGAAACCCAGCCAAAAACCCAAAAGAGTAAACAATGCAAATTTAGAAGCATGGTGGCAAGGAAAAACTCCCGAGAAAGGCAGTTACCTAGGAAGAAACCTAGAAACCCAGATCCTTCTTCAAGATTTTCAAACGTTCATAGATGACCAGAAGGGTCAAATAACAATCACAGTGGTTATAGAGGGTGCAACAGATCAGCACCTCAGGAGTCAATATCAGTTGGCTTTTTATAGCCGAGCATTCAAAGTTCGAGACAGCAGATTGGGGGGGGGGCAGAGAGAGAACGAGAGAGACAGCAGGTCCGGGACAAGGTAACACATCAGGTAAACAGGTCTTGGGACCGACGAATTGCCACAATCATACCCTGGATCTAGTTTTGTGTAATAAATATTTCCTCATAATTCTGGACTATCGGACCACCATTTTATTACATTTGCAATCGCAACAAATAATTTGCTAAGACCCCAACCAAGGATTATCAAAACACGTGCTATAAATTCTCGGACAACCCAAAGATTCCTAGATGCCCTTCCAGACTGCCCACACCTGCCTCAGGACTCCGGAGTACAAAATTCTAAATGCACCTAACCAAGGATCTAAACTTAACCTTGCGTAATACCCCAGATGCAGTCGCACCGTTAAAAACAAAAACATTTGTCACAAGAAACTAGCTCCCTGGTTTACAGAAAATACCCAAGCCCTGAGGCAAGCTTCCAGAAAATTGGAACGGAAATGGCGCTCCACCAAATTGGAAGTTTTCCGACTAGCTACACGGATAAGTTCCTGCCTGGTTTAGATCTTATCTGTAGGAAAGATATCAGTTTGTCTCTGTGGATGGTTTTAAGGGGTCAAGTCAAGGGGTCTGAATGTGGCTAAGGGACAATGCGGTACGGACAGTAAACAGTGCCTTTGGAAACTATTCAGACCCCTTGACTTGTTCCACATTTTGTTAGGTTACAGCCTTATTCTAAAACTCATCAAATTGTTTTTCCCTCATAAATCTACACACAACACAAAAACAGGTTTTTGTACGTTTTGCCAAATTTACTCCAAATAAAAAACTGAAATATCAGATTTACATAAGTATTCAGACCCTTCATTTACTCAGTACTTTGTTAAAGCATATTCGGCAGCTATTTGTGGAGTGGTTGAAAAACGAGTTTTAATGACTGCAACCTAAGTGTATGTAAACTTCTGACTTCAACTGTATATATACAGTTGACTGGGACTGTATAACTGTATATATATATAGATATATACGTGGAAACAAGTTAAGGGGTCTGAATGTGGCTTAGGGACAATGCGGTACGGACAGTAAACAGTGCCATTGGAAACTATTCAGACCCCTTGACTTGTTTCCACACACATATATATATATATACAGTTATATAGTACCAGTGGAGTGGTACCACTTTGGGATAGGGGGCAGCATTTTCACTTTTGAATAAATAGCATGCCCAATTTCAACTACCTGCTACTCATGCCAAGAATATAAAATAAGCATATTATTAGTAGATTTGGAGAGAAAACATTTGGAGAAGTTTCTAAAACTGTTTGAATCATCTCTGTGAGTATAACAGAACTTATGTAGCAGGCAAAACCCTGAGGACTAACCATTCAGAATTATTTATTTTTGAGGTCGCTGTCTGTTCAATGAGTTCTCATGGGGAAACGATATTTCTTAAGCACTTGTTTGCAGTTCCTACCGCTTCCACTGGATGTCACCAGTCTTTGGAATTTGGTTGAGGTTATTCCTTTGTGCAATGAAGAAGTACGGCCATCCTGGAAAAGGGTAACGCTGTTGAGAGTTGGCCAAGACTTGAAAAGTAGCGTTAAGTTTCCTCTTGTCCTCTATTGAAAACAGATAGACCCGTCTTCAATTTGATCGATTATTAACATTTTAAAATACCTAAAGTTGTATTACAAAAGTATTTTGAAATGTTTTGGCAAAGTTTACAGGTAACTTGAGATATTTTGTAGTGACTTTGCGCAAATTGGAAGCTGTTTTTTTCTGGATCAAACGTGCCAAATAAATTGACTTTTTGGATATATATGGACGGAATTAATTGAACAAAAGGACCATTTGTGATGTTTATGGGGCATATTGGAGTGCGAACAAAAGAATCTCGTCAAAGGTAAGGCATCTTTTATATTTTATTTCTGCATTTTGTGTAGCGCCTGCAGGGTTTAAATATGCTACTCTCTTTGTTTAATGCTGTGCTATCATCAGATAATAGCTTTTTTGAAATCTGACATGTTGGCTGGATTCACAACGAATGGAGCTTTAATTTGCTGTCTTGCATGTGTGACTTAATGAAAGTTTGAATTTTATAGTATTTTATTTGAATCTGGTGCTCTGCATTTTCCCTGGCAATTGGCCAAGTGGGGCATTTGCGTCCCCCTATCCAAGAGAGGTTAACAAACTGTATTTTTGGCAAGTCGGCTAGGACATCTACTTTGTGCATGACACAAGTCATTTTTCTAACAATTGTTTTCAGACAGATTATTTCACTTTTTCCAGTTGTTTCACAATTTCAGTGGGTCAGACGTTTACATACACTAAGTAGATTGTGCCTTTGAACAGCTTGGAAAATGGAGGCTTGGAGGCCTACAAACCTGACTCAGTTACACCAGGTCTGTCAGGATGAATTGGCCAAAATTCACCCAACTTATTGTGGGAAGCTTGTGGAAGGCTACCCGAAATGTTTGACCAAAGTTAAACAATTTAAAGGCAATGCTACCAAATACTAATTGAGTATATGTAAACTTCTGACCCACTGGGAATGTGATGAAAGAAATAAAAGCTGAAATAAATAATTCTCTCTACTATTATTCTGACATTTCACATTCTTAAAATACAGTGGTGATCCTCACTGACCTAAAGCAGGGAATTCTGGACTCTGACATTACTCATTCTGATATTTCTTCATTTCTTTCTTTTTACGTTTTGGATTATGCATGTATTGTTTTGTATTGCAAGCTATTACTGCACTGCTGGAGCGTGAAACACAAGCATTTTGCTGCACCTGCAATAACATCTTCAAATCTGTGTACGTGACCAATAAACTTTGATTTGAGATGAAGCGACGTGGTAGAATCACATGCCAATGTGTCATCTCAAAGTAATTTGATGGCAGCAAACCCATCATACAGCATAACAATATGTTATGTAATGTCTGTGGACTGAAAACATTGTCTTTTGTGGAGAGGTTGAATATTAACTGGTGGTTATGTAAGGGAGTAGGGTAAAGGGGGGTATTTCTTCTGTCAGAACTGAGTGGCCAATTGGGCTCTAAAAAATAAAAAAACTGAAGGTAGTTGATCCATTGCTCATAAAAAAGGCAAGTGGGAAGTCAGAAAATTGCTATGGTGATAACATGTCAATAACACATCAGTGTGTGGGTAATAATATGTTGACTTACTGTATCTGATTCTAAAATACAAATCTTTATCTGTCATACATTAAAAAACACTGTTCCTCTCTTTCCCTTCCTCCCTCCACTATGTCCTTCCTCCGGCAGCTGGAGCCATCTCCATACGGTCTCCTCAGCAGAGTCTGACCAGGCCTGTCCAACAGGATGTATTGTTCTCTGTGGACATCGCCTGTGTTGGGACTCCCACCATACAGTGGACCTTTATGTCTGGCAGGGTGAGCAGAGACATTGGGGCGTGGCAACCTGGGGTGTTTACCAATGTATCAGAGGACTACATGGACAGAGTCCACACATACACTAATGGATCTATGGGACTGTCGGACCTACGTATTCAGGACACTGGCTTCTACGTGATCACTGTGACTGAACTGTCCGGGAGCAGCAAAGATGCAGGATTTGTCTTGAATGTGGAAGGTGAGTGAATGGTGGGTGAAGGTCTATATCACAATGTGGCATTTTGCTTTAAGTTACAGTGTTAGTGTTTCATCATAGTCGACATTTACAAGAACCGCTTTATGGAACTGTTTTCCTCTCAGTCCTGGAGGCAGTTTCTGTAGCGGCCTTATGGTGTTAATGAACAATATCTTTACAAGTAGTTCAGTACAAGTGACCTTCATTGAACTCTACCATTATGAGTAAGCTAGTTAGTGGAAGTGAGAATGAACATGGTGTGTTGTCCCTCCCTGTGTTGTAGAGGTTCTGTATGAGGACCTCCAGTACCTGGCAGTGTTTGCTGTAGTGCTGGCCTCCCTGGCTGGCTTTCTCATGGTCTCCATGTGGCTCATGGACAAAGCCTACAGCCAGATCAATGCATGGAGACAGAGGAGGCAGATGCCAGGTAAATACTTTTAGAATGATTTTGGGAATTTCAATCATTAGTAATTCAATGACTCAAGTTTGATTGTTCTTGTGTGTACATGGTTCATTGAATTTCTCATTTTTTGTATTATCTCCAGAGAATGATGTAACTGAGCTGCAACCTCTCTGATATGAAGATCTGAGAAAGCCAGATGGGACTGCCCAACAACCAATGTGAGCTAAAATGAAAGACTCATTTTATAAATCAATGAAAGCATCCACAGAGTGTAAATGTCACCAAGTTACTGATTCCAGGAACAGATGAAGGATTATCAACCTACGTGCCTCAAGACGAGCTGCATGTATTATTTTACTGTACATGAAAACTGTATACACAACTGATATTAGTCCACCAGATTTTATGTAAGGAAACACACTGACAAGTGGAAACAAAATATATTTTTATTTTCACAGCTGTTTTCAGTTTCTTTTACTGTAACATTTAAAATATACAGTTGTAGTCGGAGGTTTACATACACTTAGGTTGGAGTCATTAAACCTTGTTTTTCAACCACTCCACAAATTTCTTGTTAACAAACTATAGTTTTGGCAAGTCGGCTAGGACATCTACCTTGTGCATGACACAATTTTTCAAAAAAATGTTTGCAGACAAATTATTTCACTGTATCGCAATTCCAGTGGGTCAGAAGTTTACATACACTAAGTTGACTGTGCCTTTAAACAGCTTGGAAAATTCAAGAAAATTATGTCATGGCTTTAGAAGCTTCTGATAAATGAAGTAAATTGGAGGTGTCCCTGTGGATGTATTTCAAGGTCTGCCTTCAAACTCAGTGCCTCTTTGCTTGACATCATGGGAAAATCAAATGAAATCAGCCAAGTACTCAGAAATAAATTGTAGACCTCTACAAGTCTAGTATATATTATTAATAATAATAATACATTGGCACAGGTAAGTCAAATGTCCAAGCAAATCAACAGACATCAATGCATGATTTCCACAAAAGTGGGTCAAGTTAGGATTCAGCCCATAGAACAAAATCAGAGATAGCGAGAGAGTGTGATAGTGGCCGGACCTAAGGACAGGGAGTGAGGGCTGCCATCAGAAGATCCATCTTGTAAACAAAGTTGCCTCCCTCCATCTAGCTCCAGTGGACCTCTTTGTAGGGCCCTCGCAGGTGGTTCCACTTCCCGTCCTGGATGACGTCAGACTTGGGCAGCTCCTTGTTCTGGCTACGTGGGAAACTGGACCAGGAGCTTACAGCCACTCTCTGGACCACTACGCACTGGAAAAGATACAACACATTCATTTGGACAAATATTAGCATTATCTTAAGTTTCAGTCATTCAGATCATCATATTAGTTTTCAGACTAAATGAGCTGTTTAAGGTGCATGACGGCCAATATGCCAGTGATTGATTGAAGGACGGTACCTGAGATTGCGTATTCCCTGTTGGAGGAGGCAATGGTGATGGCCCAGGCGCTTTCAATGCTCTCCAAAGAGCCAAGGCCCAAATGGTTACTGAAGCTCAGAACATGCCAACTCATCACTTTAGCCAGGTGCTGTACCGCATGGACCTGCTGCTGAGACATCTGCAGTACCAGCGGACAGGGAGGCACTGTTACTCACTAGTTCAGACAGGAAGCTACAAAAAGGCTACATCAATACTTTGAAATAGATTTGAATACAAGTTTCCCTGGAGCAATAGGCAGTGAAGAACTACAGCAGGTCTAGCAAATGCATCTAGTCATGCATTTTAGAACATACAGCAAGCATTTTAGGTGCCTTCTAGCTATACTTGACTGTAATACAGAGTACATAAACAGAAGGTGATGATGTGAGAGCAGTCACTCCGTCCCCTGACCTGGGAGAGGAGGAAGTCCTGCAGCTCCGGTTCCTAGTGAGAGAGGGTGATGACACGGCCGTCCCTGTGCACCACTCAGTTCTGCTCAACCCTTGTTCAGCTGCAGCTGGATAGACCTGCACACACACACAGAAGGTCATGGTACATTCTTTCTCCATGGTCAAAGTTTTATTTAGACAAGACCTTTACCGAACATTGACAAAGCGGAATAATTGCAGAATTAAATTGTTGGTGATTCATTAAGGTCAAACCTCTTCTTCTGTTGTTCGAACATGGAACCTACCTTTTTCCTTTTAATTAATTCTCTACTCTCACCAAATGTTCTATTCTAGAGGATATGTCACCAATTCCTGGCCAGTCCTCCTGGCTTTAACGGTACTCTGCCTCTGTTACTCTGGCTTAGCCAGTCCTCCTGGCTCCTGCTCCACTTACTTGCAGATCTGCTCGTAACCCTGGGAGGTGATGAGGACTTTGACACTGGACTCGTACACGTCGTTGATGTTGGACCAGTGGGCCTGGATCTGGGGGTCTTCTATACGGCTGGCCAGGTCGTCGATGGTCCGCGCCATCCTGAAACAGACACGAGGGGTAGACTTTCAGTCAATGTTGAGTTGCTGTCCTGTAAAACTCTAATTCAGTATCAAACGGTTTCATTGTGCCAACATTTTCCTGATTTGTGATTTTACAACAAAGATAGGAGGTGCTTTGACTGAAACAACAAGCCTGACAGGAGAAAATACTTTTGAATTTAAAAAAAAAGAAAACAGTATAACAGTATTAGCTTGTCATTGATGTGTGATGTGGTGTGTGTTTGTGCCTACCTGCTGCGTAAGAAGATGTGTTTGGCCTGTTTGACGATCTTCTCCAGTAGGCCCTCATTCTGCTGCAGGTTGGAGATCTCAGCCTTGTCGTAGGCCATGGGCCCTGCCATACGCTGCCTCTTGTGTCCAAAGGGGCGCTAGCTGGGTGGGGCATCACTATCGAATTCAGGGTCTGCTTGTGGAACTGTGGGTGGGAAGGAGGGGCATTTATATTGATCAATATGTACCACAGTTCACACAATCAGCAATGAAACACATGCATATGTATAAGATATTTTATATATAATATATTTTAAGATATAATTATATAAGATATAATATATTTTTTTAACACGGGACTTGCAGATAGACAGGCAGATAGACAGGCAGACCCACATCTCTCATGAGCTGGTGCAGGTTGTGTTCTAAAACGTAGAGGTGGTCGTCAGGTTTGGGTTTCTCTGGAGACGCCCTCTGGTTCTTCTTCTCTCCAGTGGAGTGACACTGAGAAACGGACAACTGGAGACCTGCAGAGAGGATAGACAACCTTAACGGTGGTGTAATACAGAAATCTCCAAGAGTAGGACTCTGCACACCTGACGAGGGGTGAATAACAGCAAAAGCATCTCAGGACACTTAGAACGTTCTACTCAAGGTAACACAGACAAAAAAACATTTAAATGCATTGATTTTGCATGATTTCACAGAATATGAATTTTCCATAGGCTACCATAACCCTCCTAAAAGCATTGTAAAGAGTCTTCACCTGGAAACTGTTGGGAGATGATCTGGTTCTTGACAACGATGTGGGACTTGATCTGAACCGCCTCCCGGGACAGCAGAGCTAAGATCTCCTTACAGAGCAGCACGTTCTGAGCAGCTTCCAGCTTCACATGCCACGGCTGAGTGCCTGCTTTAGCTTTAGGCTGCCTGAACAGGCTCACAGTGCCCAGGTCACCTATGTCAGGGGCTTGTTTCTAGATTGAAACCTTGAAGACAACACATAACAATATTTAAGAGGCCAGGCCGAACATTGACATCACAAGGACGTATGTTCTCTGAGCTGAGGAAAAGTTCAAGAGGGCCAGCAGTCTTTATTCACTTTGATGTAAGCTGATCCCTCCAGATCGCTGGGGATCTGGACGTTCAGTGGACAGTAATCCTCCAGGAGTTGCTTGTCAAGGTCGAAATCCATGTTCTTTATCACCTTAAAGGTGCCGGTAAGAGGAAACAAGGATCCTGCAGAGAGAGACATGGCATTAGAAATTAGCTATAATGAAATTAGCTATAATGTCAGAAAACACTGAATGTGCAGAAGGTGGTAAATACTGCAATGACACTAAATGAGACATTTGAGCAGAGTTAAAGCCTCCATACCTGCGCTCCTGTAGCTGAGGTCTCCCAGGATCTTGTCTCCTACTTTGTGTAGTTTCCACTCCGAGCGGAGCTGCTCTGAGTTGAAGTCCCTCTGTCTTCTGTTCTCCTGGTTCTCTGCCACTGACTTGGTTCGTTTCTCTGCCCCCTTCAGGAGCAGCTGAGCTGCTGTGGCCATCTTCTTACAGATGAGCTGGAACACCCGGGGTGTCTATAGTAGGGTGTGAGGTAGGGATTGGGGAGGTCAGGGGAGAGAGAGTGAGGTCATAGGTACATGTCAAATAGTCCAAAGTGGCTTCCTCTCCTTCATCTGCAGTGACCTCAAAACACAGGATAGGTCAAAATAAGCAATATGTTGGATGTATATTGTGTACCAGGAATTTGCTTTCATTGTCATTCTAGTTCTTCCACATCATTGCAAATGAATAATGAACCACTTGAGACTACGGAGATCCATTGAAAAGATTGAAGTTGTGAGTAAAGCCTCTTATCGAGGCCAACCTTTCCGCCTGAGGGGTCCTGGGACACTGGGTCCAGGGCCATGTATTTCTTCTCCTTGACTACGCTGAGGACGTCGTATAGCACACACATCTCTGTCAGGGAGCTGCGGAGGTTGTTACGCATTGAGTCCCAGGGCCACAAGGACGGCTAGAACTTCACTGTGGCTGGAAGGAGGAGGAGCAAGTATCAATTAACCATTCTGTTCAGACCAACTCCCTACAGAGCGCTTAATAGAAACATAAATGTTGCTACAGATTAGGGCGAGGACCATACCTGTAGCATGGCAAAGGAAAGAAAACACGAAGCAGATTTAACTTCTTTCGGAAAACAGCCCTAATGTTGGAAACAAATGTTATGTTGTCATTCAGAGTCACATTTTTCCCCAAGCTATAGCACACAATATTTTACAAACAGCTTGTTTTTAAAGGACCAAAAAGTGAGTTCTGCTTCGTGTTTTCATTTTTGCCATGGAACAAATATTACGATGTTGGTATCGTCACAGCCCTGCTACAGATGTCTATCAGATGGTCTCAGGAACACGTGTGGTGGTTTTTCCATAATAACTCTCCAAGGCAGAAAGAATCACTTTTACAGTCAACTAATGAAGCTGGTGTAGACAAACACTGAATGTGTCCATGGGGTGAGATACATTCATCCTCCTCTGGCTTTTGCTTCCCCCACTCCTGGGGGTCCCTGGGCTCTGCTTCCATCCCCTCTTCATTGGAGTCTGATACCTGGCCAAAGTCGATCCTCTGGGCTAGCTAGGCCAGGTTTTGGGACATGGACAAGGGAGGGACATATGTCTTCATGGCATCTTGAGACACCTCCTGGGCCTTCTTCTCGCAGGACAACTCGATGCCGACACGCACTGCTAGACCACCACCCAACATGACGATGGCGAAGATTAGTCACACCTAGAACTTCACACACAAAACCATTCGATTCACTACATTTTACCCACCATGACTATGGTCACAGACCAGGGCAAGTCTAGACAAATAAGTAGCTTGCTAAACAGACTACAGCTAGCTATGCAGCAAATATATACTGACCAAAAATATAAAAACACAACATGCAGCAATTTCAAAGATTTTACTGGGTTACAGTTCATATAAGGAAATCAGTCAATTGAAATAAATTCATTAGGCCCGAATCTATGGATTTCAAATGACTGGGCAGGGGTGTAGCCATGGATGGGCCTTGGGGTGCATAGGCCCACCCACTGGGGAGCCAGGCCCAGCCAATCAGAATGAGTTTCCCCCCACAAAAGGGCCCTATTACAGAGACAAATGCTCCTCAGCACACCCCCTCCCCATTTTATTTATGGGACCTTTATTGAACTAGGCAAGTGAGTTAAGAACAAATTATTATTTACAATGACGGCCTACATGTAACCCCCCCCCCCCGGCCAATCCCTCCCCTAATCAGCATGCTTCCTGAGGCTCCGCAACTGTGTCACACCCTCCATATGGAGCCTCCGACCACATTTTTGGATCAACCATAAATTGGTTCAGAATATCAGATTTGGGCTCCATGTCGAAACGCAGCCATAATCAGCCACCTTCAGAGTTAGAGTAGTGCAGAAGTTGTCATATGCTGAGGCAGTGAAGAAAGCAGAGGAAGATGGGTCAAGGGGGGGGGGGGTCTTGAGAGGAGTGGTGTGAGTAGTAGACCTGTACCAGTACAGAGGGATAGTGATATGTTTCAGTAAGATTGCATTTTTAACATTCATAGCAATGGTTATCAACAGTAGGGATGGAACGTAAGTCGCTGAAAATTGAGGTTGTGGTGGCATTTGCAGAGAGGTACTTGGGTGTGCGAGACTTGACATCAGAAGAGTTACAGGGTGTTTAGTGATGATGTCCCACCCTTTCAGTTTGTTGGCATGAGGTAGGACTAAATATATATAAATAGTGGAGTGGGGTGGTGTTATTTTTTGTGAGTGTGGTGTTAAATGGTAGGGTATTTATTTATTTTTTCAAGCAAAGTATAAGGGAGTTGTACTCCAGTCTAGTAGGTGGCGGTAATGCAAGATCGGCCACCTTTTGGGCATGGTGGAACGCATCCAATCACATGATTTAGCGCGGTTTAAAATTCAGGAAGTGACGTTTAACAACGAACGCTTTCACTCGTTGGCATGGATTTCGGCAAATAAACAACACTTTGGAGGGGGGTTTTGTAACGCATTTGAACGTTAGCTACTTCAAATTAGCATAGTGTTTTGTTTAGTTAATCTAGATTGCGAACGGGAATATTTTTCCTACTCTGAAGTCTCTGGTGCAAGCTAGCTAGTTTAGCACAACTGGCTGGCCTTTGTTTGTCATGGGTGTTTTTCAGACAGTGCCGTTGATCAGCTAACTAATATTTTCGCCTTTCAACATCCCTGAATTTTATAAAGATGAAGAGAAATGTGTCTCGATTACGTTTAAGTCCAAATGAAGAATCTCAACTCATTCGAGAGGAACACGAGAGGAGAAGGAAGCTGCGAATACAACAGGTATATAGTAGCTAACACCTAACACTCGCTCTCAGTGACGATGCTTACATCCTGTCAATGCATACACTACCAAATGGTAGCTAATGATCAGCACTCTCATAGGTGCGGGAACAGGAGCGGTATATCGCTCTACAAATCCGCACGGAGGTGCAACTGCGAAGGGAGCGCGAGCTACAAAACCTGGCAGAGGAGTTGAAGGGGGAGTGGGAGCAACAGCAGAGTGAGAAACTGGAGACCCTGCAAAAGTTATACCAGGACAATCTCCGAGTTTTGGGAGAGGGACATAGAAGTGCCAAAGAAAATGTAAACACTCAACTCTCAACCTGTGTCTTAGCAATGTGTGATACATTACAGGCTGCCAGTGTAACTTGACTGGGTTTTGTAAGATTTTTTAAGCAACTTGGGTCATGCCCCAGATCACAAAATACCTGTGTCTTTACTTCACTATACAACTGCTTGATCAATGCACACTTCTTGTTTCCCCAGGAGCCTGACTGGGAGGCAATTGCACAGAAAAATGAGGAGAATCATGTTCGGGCAGATGAGCGCTATCGAGTAGCCCTCAAAGAGCTCAAATCACAGAGACAGAAAGATCAGGAGGAACAAAATCGGTGAGGCTATCAACTGGATTTTATTTGGTCAAACAAACATGGGCTTGTTACATTGATATTAAATCTGGAATGTTTGATATTAAATCTGGAGTGTTTTTCTTCTCCCTCAAGTTTTATTGAGGCTAGGAAGAAGTCCATACAGGTGGAGAAGCAGAGGGCAGCAAAAGTGGCCAACTTCCCATCCCTTCCACCCAACCCAATTGAGGTACAATTTAATGTTAGGAATCGGGCACATTGTGAACTATGGTCATTGCGATGGAAAGTTCTTAATCAAAGGCACTGTAACAATGGAATATAGAGCTCTCCTTCCAAACCCACATACCATTATTAAAGCACACATTTAATTAACAATATTCTATTGTAGTATGAGCAAACAGCAGTCTCAGATCTTACAATTCCAGCAAATATATTCTCAAATGTTGTGCATTTCTTTTTACTGTTAACAGAGTATTGAGTCAAGGAAGCTGCATGCAGTGAAGAAATCAGACGTGGATGCCTTCTCTGTGACTCACTATCATATGCCAGAGACTGCAGTGGACAGGGAAGTCTACACAGAACAGGTAATCTATCTTTAAAAGTTCAAAAAGATGCAATGGCCCAGTGTGATATATTGTCCTCTTTCTATTGTAACCGGTGTGTTTTGTTCCCCCAGCCAAACGCACAGGTGGCGGCATTGGAGGAGATGCAGCGCCTGCAGGAGCTAGGACAGGAGGAGCAGAGAGAGAGACGGGAGCAGCTGGAGAAGGCTCGTCTCAGGGGTAACCACGCGCTGAGGAGGGAACAGCTCACACAGGTACATACTGCTACACAAACACACTCGCCTTGTTCAAGATGATTCAAGTGATAACATGAAAGAAAAGTCAATGTACAACTTTCTGCGTAACGAGGCTAAACCTGTCCTGAGATGTTAAATTCATTCCTGAAATCCTTTGAATGCATATTGCGTCTGCCAAATGACTTAAATGTAAATGTATGCGTCAAGGCCAAAACAACAGCAATACCCATGTTTGTTTTGGCTGTATAGGACCGAGAGCGCCTCCTGGTGGAGCTTGAGCACATGCATCAGACAGACCTTTTGAGGCGCAGGCAGGTGATGGCTCAGATGCCTGCCCAGATCTTCCAGCCGCTCCACAAGAGACAGGAGATGAGGGAGGACTGGCAGAGGGATATGGAGTTCGCCTTCGAGGACATGTACACTGGAGAGAGGAGTAAGGAGGGGTGATCCAAATCATAATACATTTTCATAGTTTTCTCTGCAGCAATGTTTTTCTACTCTGGCCCCGAGGACAACATTTGTTGGTATTGTCATGGTGCGTAGATAAGTTTTACTTGATTGAAATGGAGATATTGACTCTATCCCAGACAGAGTAGTGTGGACACACATTATTATTATTATGGCACCTAATTAGTAATTACCTTTAGTATGTTGGACTGGAGTTTCTCTTTCGTCTAATTAAACCTGTACTGATCTCTTGCCTGCAGGAGTGAAAGGTGACCTGGTGCTGCAGCTGGTCCCAGAGCCTCTCCTAGCTGTGTCCACTGGCAGCCAGGATGAAGACCTAGACCTGACCCAGGAGGCCACCCCTGACCTTACACCCTTGGCTGGGGCAGAGGAACAACAGAATGAAGGTGAAGAGGTGGATTAATTTCTGCCGTTGGACTCCGGCTCTGGTTAATGTTTGATTTACTGACTATCAGAGTATGACCATAGTGTTGTCACGAAAGGTTATGTGGAAACTGTAATAAATGGAGTTGGATCGTGTGCGTGAAATAAACTATTGTTTTGTCTGTCATTGTAGAACCATCCAGGCCTCTAGGTGGCGCTCCCAGACAGGCCTTGAAGAAACTATTGACCCGCATCCGGTCACAGAGAGACCAGTGGAGCTACCGGAGGCTGGTTGAACCCCCAGGTGACTGCCGAACTACTCCGACAGCAGAGTGCGACACGTCCGCAGGCATTATGACCATTGAGACAGGTTCTCTGGCCAGTGAGGAGAGGGGTCGTCCTTTGACCACTATTTCCAGACTCCCAGACCCCTCTCAGCCAGCCCAAGGTTAGTGAGCCCTTTGTAGACCTTCTTGATTTGCTGCTATAAGGTTAAAGGTTCAAGAAAAACATTTTTTTCTGTAGTGTTTTTTTCTTAATGATCCATTTCATGTATTTTATCTGATTAGCTATAGAGACAACAGAAGAGTCCATAGTGGCTGGTACCCTGCTCCATCCTGATAAACAAGCCATCAAGATCCACACATTTGAAACCGAGAGGAAGAGGAGGGTGTGTGTCTTTGTATCTACGTATTCATGCATGTCCATAACATGTCTGCTTAATAGATCTGTCTTGAGTGGGTGGGAGGTGTAAAATAAAGTGAATGTATTAACCTTTCTGGGAAAGTGTCTAAAGCTGAAAGCTCATAGTTTGCCCTGTGGTTGCCTCTGTTGTCCAGGAGGAGGAGCTGGAGAGGCAAAAGCAGGAGCAGATAGCCCTGCTACAGGAGTTAGAGGAGAAGAAGAGCAGGCTGGAGCTGCTGCTGCAGGAGGCCCAGCAAGAGAGAGAGCAGCTGCAGACGGCCATGAACCAGGACACTCCTGCTGCCTCTGGAACACAGAAAACACCAGCCCAAGACGTCAGCCCTGCTGCTCCAACTCCCGAGGTGGGTGGGATTGTGTGTGAAGAGATGTGGTTGTGGTGGGATTGTGTGTGAAGAGATGTGGTTGTGGTGGGATTGTGTGTGAAGAGATGTGGTTGTGGTGGGATTGTGTGTGAAGAGATGTGGTTGTGATGGGATTGTGTGTGAAGAGATGTGGTTGTGGTGGGATTGTGTGTGAAGAAGAGATGTGGTTGTGGTGGGATTGTGGTTGTGGTTGTGGTGGGATTGTGTGTGAAGAGATGTGGTTGTGGTGGGATTGTGTGTGAAGAGATGTGGTTGTGGTGGGATGTGAAGAGGTTGTGGTGGGATTGTGTGTGAAGAGATGTGGTTGTGGTGGGATTGTGTGTGAAGAGATGTGGTTGTGGTGGGATTGTGTGTGAAGAGATGTGGTTGTGGTGGGATTGTGTGTGAAGAGATGTGGTTGTGGTGGGATTGTGTGTGAAGAGATGTGGTTGTGGTGGGATTGTGTGTGAAGAGATGTGGTTGTGGTGGGATTGTGTGTGAAGAGATGTGGTTGTGGTGGGGTTGTGTGTGAAGAGATGTGGTTGTGGTGGGGTTGTGTGTGAAGAGATGTGGTTGTGGTGGGGTTGTGTGTGAAGAGATGTGGTTGTGGTGGGGTTGTGTGTGAAGAGATGTGGTTGTGGTGGGGTTGTGTGTGAAGAGATGTGGTTGTGGTGGGGTTGTGTGTGAAGAGATGTGGTTGTGGTGGGGTTGTGTGTGAAGAGATGTGGTGTGTGTGGGGTTGTGTGTGAAGAGATGTGGTTGTGGTGGGGTTGTGTGTGAAGAGATGTGGTTGTGGTGGGGTTGTGTGTGAAGAGATGTGGTTGTGGTGGGATTGTGTGTATTTATCTGTGGTTGTGGTGGGGTTGTGTGTATTTATCTGTGGTTGTGGTGGGGTTGTGTGTATTTATCTGTGGTTGTGGTGGGGTTGTGTGTATTTATCTGTGGTTGTGGTGGGGTTGTGTGTATTTATCTGTGGTTGTGGTGGGGTTGTGTGTATTTATCTGTGGTTGTGGTGGGGTTGTGTGTATTTATCTGAGGTTGTGGTGGGGTTGTGTGTATTTATCTGAGGTTGTGGTGGGATTGTGTGTATTTATCTGAGCCTGTGGTGGGATTGTGTGTATTTATCTGAGCCATGATGTGAATCAATAATACCCTGAATTATATTTTAAAATATATTTCATGATGGTTTCTACACTTGAACTGAGCTCTGAGGTTGTGGTGGGATTGTGTGTATTTATCTGAGCCTGTGGTGGGATTGTGGTATTTATCTGAGCCATGATGTGAATCAATACCCTGTGTGTGTGTGTGTGTGTGTGTGTGTGTGTGTGTGTGTGATGTAAATCATGATGTAAACTGAAGTATATTTTCAATATATTTCATGATGGTTTATTACACCTGAACATGATGTGAAGTATATTTTCAATATATTTCATGATGGTTTCTACACTTGAACTGAGCTGTGTGTGTGTGTGTGTGTGTGTGTGTGTGTGTGCCATGATGTAAATCAATATTACCCTGAACTGTATATTTTCAATATATTTCATGATGGTGTGAGCCATGATGTAAATCAATATTACCCTGAACTGAAGTATATTTTCAATATATTTCATGATTGTTTCTACACTTGAACTGAGCTCTGTGTGTGTGTGTGTGTGTGTGTGTGTGTGTGTGTGAGCCATGATGTAAATCAATATTACCCTGAACTGAAGTATATTTTCAATATATTTCATGATTGTTTCTACACTTGAACTGAGCTCTGTGTGTTTGACTGTGTGTTTCCACATATGCAACACTGACTTGTTCTGTGTTTGTCCCTGTGCAGTCTACTATACACTCAGCTGCTGAGGATGACCACTCCAGGAGAATCAGAGAGCATCAGCAGCGTCTCTTTGACCAGAACAGGTGTGTTTCTCACCATGGCTGATTCATATGATGAAATTAAAACAGCTGCCTATTGCTGATTTGTGTCTCATGTGGCAGGTAGCCTAGCGGGTTAAGAGCGTTGGGCCAGTAACTGAAAAGTCACTGGTTCAAACCTTGAGCGAGGCACTGAATGCCCATTTGCTGTGGCTGACCCTATCTGCCGTATTTGACTCAGGTGTTTATATTTATATATATATAAATATAAACACCTAACTTATGTCTACTTATGGATGTTTTGGTCATTTATCTAAAAAAAAATAAAAAATATTTTCAATGTTTCAATCTCTTAGGCTTCATAAGCAGTCTGTGGAGGAGGCTCGCCGGCGTCTGGAAGGGTACCAACGCACGCTAAGAAACCGCTACTCTGGTCAAACTAGCTCAACATGTCTCCCTCCTGGTACCACAGCCCGTCTTCTACCACACTTTAAAGGAGGAATCAATCCCCTGGCAGTGCCCCTAGAACTCCCCTCTGGTTCTGCCCTGCTCCCCTGTCTCCCGGTAGCAGTTAGTCCCCACTCTAGAGCTCACACCCCTTTGGACCTCCCCACACAGGAGCCCTCCATCTTGGCTCAAACTCTCTTCCTCCCTGGCACTACAGTTGCCTCGCATATTAACTCCAGAACCTCACCAGTGCAGCTAGAACCCACCTTTGAAAGCCTAAGGGACCAAAGAGCAGGTGTATGGCTGGCGGAAAATGTGTTTAGTAGGGTCACAGAGGATGTCCCTGAGAAGCTACCTCCACCCTCTACCTCGTTAGACCCCCAGTCCTACAGACCACATCCTGTTTCCCTCCACCCTACTCCACACATCCCACTCCCATCAAGAACTGACCCCATCCCACCCATCAGCCCAACCCTTTCAGAAGTGGGGGCCCCGGTAAATCCTGGGTCTGTCCTGCGGGCCCCGGACAAGTTTGGGGAGGAGGTGGAGAGGCAGAGGCAGGAGCTACGGGAGGCCCAGCGGCGGGTGGAGGCCCAGAGGGAGGTGCTCTTCATGCAGCAGAGGGAACTGGAGGAGGAACAGAGGGAGCAGAGGAGGAGACAGAGGGAGGTGTTACAGGCATTGCTCACTGCTGATGACACACAGGTAAGGAAACAAACAACACCTTAAGGGTTTTACCTGCTGTTACAGAGGCAGGTCTGCTATTGGTTTAAAGTGATTCAAAAAGTAAGAGTAACACTAACATGTAGAACTAATAGTTAGCCCAAACATGTAAATTATGTCAATGAAATTGCATGGATATACTCTGCCTACAAAGTAGCTTACCAGCCATATCTGTCTGTCTCGATCTCTGTGTGGCTCCACCAGCCTGGTCCAGAGACCACTGATGGTTTGGGGTCAGAAGTCCTGGGGTCAGAGCGTCTCCGTCTGATGGCAGCTCTGCTTCGGGCCATCGAGGAGTCCAATGGGCAAACCTCAACATCGGTAGAGACCAGTCAGAGCCAAGATGACACACTCTACGTCCAGAGTTCACACTCAGACAGACCCGCCCCTCACCCACTCCCCCACCCCCGGGCAGCCAAACCCCCGGTGGCCCGTGCCAGGCTGACCGTCACGGAGATGACAGAGCAGCATGAGCTCAGTGCCATCCAGGAGGTGGAGACGCCAGCCAATGCCAGCCTGATCACAGGTCAGCCAGCCACACCCACAGGGGGCACAATACACCACACGGCAGTGTTCAACTCTAGTAACCACTTGTATACATCCTTCATAAACAAGCGTGTATCTCTAACCAGCTTCTGTGTATTGTGCAGAAGAGAGTGTGGCAGTATCTATTGAAAGGGCAATCGCAGAAGAACAGGACCACTCGGGCCATTCTGAAAGAGGTCACTCCAGCACCTCTGTGTCCAGTGCATGGGAACACACAGCCGGGACTGGGAGTGAGACATTAACCGGGTCTGGTAGATCCAGCAAGCTGTCCTGGAGAGAGAGACTACAGCTGGAGGCTGGTGCCTCTCCTGGACCTGGTAAGGAAAGGAGGAATGGATGAAGGGAATAGAGAGAGATCTTATGCCAGGATGGTTACCACAGGAGTATAAGATGAGGATCCTTTCACTTTTATAAGCTTTAGACTGATGGTCATGGAGTCCTCTCAGACATTTTCAATTCCTCTAATCCAACTGTCCTATATCCTAGATCCCACCACAGCACTCCCAGAACGGTCTTATCACTCCTGTCAGTTTGGGAGAGGTGTCCTTGGTAAATCTCCTACAGGGGTAAGGGTTTTTACTGGTTCTATTTCCCCCTCTGCGGTCCACCATATTGTGGATAAATGATAAGTTGCCAAATCTGAGGGTTTGTGGTCTGTCCTACAATACCATGATATTGCATGAGAAGCAGTTTTGTGTTTTGTGTTTGTCTTGTGTTCGTGACTGTTTGGGTTTCTGTTTCCTTTCTGAGCATGATGTCAATCAATATTACCCTGAACTAAAGTATATTTAAAATATATTTCATTATGGTTCCTACACTTGAACTGCGGTGTGTGTGTGTGTGTTTTCTTTCTAAGCCATGATGTAAATCAATTGTTCCGGATGTATATGTGAAAACATATTTCATGAAGGTTTCTACACTTGAACTGAGCTCTGTGTGTGTCCGTGTATCTTTATTTGTGTGTGTGTCCGTGTATCTTTATTTGTGTGTGTGTATTCTTTCTGGGCCATGATGTAAATCAATTGTTCCTGATGTATATGTGAAAACATATTTCATGAAGGTTTCTACACTTGAACTGAGCTCTTTCCAGTTTTATTTATATACAGTCGCTATGTTATTATACCCTTCCTGTCTAACCCTGGTGTCTTCCTGTGTATTGTGTCCCTGTCATCTGTGTTGTCCAGTTGGAGAGCCTGTCCTTCCATTCAGCCTGTAGACCCTCAGAACCTGACTACCTGTCCTCTACCACCATCTCTTCTGGAAGCTATGCCACCACGGACCCTGAACACACCTCCACGGACCCTGAACACACCTCCACGGACCCTGAACACACCTCCACGGACCCTGAACACACCTCCACGGACCCTGAACACACCTCCACCCAAATAGGTGTGTGTGACTTGTCTGTAGGCCTGATCAATTGAGTATATACCAATTCGGTCTTGTCAGAAATGAGTTATATTTGAAATGTATCTTTTATCCTCTTCTCTTTTTTTCCCCCATAACTCTTCCCTGCTCATGGCTGGGTTTGGAATGGGAGGAGGAGGAACAAATAAAAAGATATCGGTCAATGGCTCCTCTTCATCAAGACACAGTTCCTGTAGGGGTGTATCTGGTACCATTTTAGACTCCCTCATACACAGCAGCAGTATCCAGCGCATCATAGACAAATACACCAGGGAGCTCAACTTTTCTCTTAATACTGCTGGGAACCAGACGGGTACACACACAATTTCTCTTTTTGATTATAGTAAATTATAGAATTTCCAAACGGCAGTCTCTCACAATTCCCCTTTTCTTACTCTTCCTTCTCCCATCCAGGTCCATCTGCAGTACTAGAGGAGTCAGTGTTTGAGGAGCCAAGCTCCTCTGTGTCGCAGCAGAAGCCCTGGTCTAAGCTACTGCAGGAGAATGAGGGACCAGACAGGTCACCTGTTTGGGAGTCAGGAGCTCAGGGGCAGGACCAGGTGGGTCCATCAACACCCTTGTACTCCATTCAATGGCATTATGGGTTCAGAGTAAATATTCAAATTTTTAGTATCAACATTAACTAATTCAAGGCATCTATTTTTAAAATGTTTTGTTAAGGAATGGGACAACACTGTCAACCGTATCATGGATCGCCTCTCAGACAAGTCCCCCTCATTGGTTCTGGACCAGGGGCGGGACTCCACTTTCAGCCCAATGACTGGCCAGCCCTCAGATAAGTCATCCTCGCCGGGCCAAGGTTGGGACTCTACTTTGAGCCGAATGATTGGCCAGCTCTCAGGTCAATCAACCTCACTGGACCACGGGTGGGATTCGACTTTGAGCAGAATGATTGGCGGGCTCTCCAATCAGTCAATCTCTGTCAGCCAGCGACTGGACCAGTCATCCCAGTGGCTAGATGAAGTCCAGGATGAGAGCCGGGTGATGAGGCCTCTGGCTGGAGAGCTGGATGAGTCTGCTGCCCAATGGAGTGGCAGCTCAGGTAACCGAGTCAATGAAAATGGATGAAATATTACTGTGTGTTGGCTTGTGTCATTGCATGTCTTATTTCAGTGTGTAAGAGCACATTTCTTGCTAATGCTATACTGAAACCTGATTTTGTTTTTTTGTTTTTTTCCCTACATTAGAAGCTGGTGGTTCTAACTCCCTAAGCTGGGTGGATCTGAGGGTCTCGGGCCAGACAGGAGTGTTTTCTGATCAAGAGGGAGCCCCTGAATCCCAGTTACTGAGCAGCTCCTCTCTCCCTGGACGGGAGCCTCCACACTACCAGAGCCTGCAGCACTCTGGGGCCTGTTCCCAGGAAGCAGACAGGACTGGGGGTGAGTCTATTAGTCGTTTTCTAATGATGAATCGGAATTCCCTGATATTCTTTTTTCAACCTCCATTTCATGCAGCATTCACACTGACCCACTAGCTAACTAGTATTCCCCAATCCCTCATTTGCTGTGATGATATGGCTTAGGTACTAGGTTCTGACTGTTAATATTTTTTACATCTGTTGTCCCTCAGTGGATCCAGCCTCGGACTCCTTCCACCCCCTCCTGGCTGAGGTCACGCATAACGAGACAGCCGAACCCTTCATGACCTTTCACCTTCCAGAAGAGGAAGTGGAGGGGCTATGTTCCCACGACGAAGATGGTGACCATGAAGCACCTGCAGGGGACCTTGAGCTCTCTGCATGCTCAGAGGAGTTTGAGGATGACACAGACCCCTCTGTCACCTCTGAACCGTCTCCTGAGCGCCTGAGAGGAGCGGAGGAACCACCACAGCCCTCGCCCGCCCTGCACGACTCCTTGTACCAGCTGACCATATCCCAGTGCCTCCCCCATGACTCTGCCCTGCAGGTATCCCCTGGAGCGGAGGAGGTTGGTCTAGCAGCCTGTGAAGATGTCTCCACTTTGGACATACCACTTGAAGGAGGGGACACTGATATGGAGAGTACACCAACACCTCAGAGACTTGACAAAGGAGGTGCTATTAAAATTGAGGTCCTGGATGCAGGAGAGCCAGATGACCAGCTATGTTCAGAGTCAAAGATCAGCCCTCCCATCTGGGAGAGAATAATGGTATGTATTTCATGACATTTTTTTTCACTATTAAATGTTTCCCAGACTTTGGGTTCAGTGAAGGGGTTGTGTTAATTGGATGTCACTTGAGAGGTGAGTCTTGTGTGCTGCTATTGGTTGATCTGTGTGATGTCTTTCTCCTCTCTTAGGAGGTGGGCAGTGTGAAGGGGATTATGGATGAGTCCATGCTGACCCTGGTGAGCCTGACAGACACCACACTACAGGGCCAGGAACTCACTGAGGAAGGAGAGATAGAGGTATAAGAAGAAGACGCTGAGAAACAATACATTGTGGAAAAGTTGATTGCCCAATGGCCAGAGGAGTCTGAAGACTGAGTAACTGAATCTCGTCTGTAACCTCCTCCGCTGCATGCATTTTGTTGGGTAGTCCCTGAACTTGGTGTGACGTTTTCTAGGAATCAAAGTCGACGATGTTGCCAGAGGAGGACGCCAGTCTACAGGAGAAAGAGACAACCCCCTCTCATGCAGGTGAGAATCAGAAGACCTGAAACTTCTCTGGTTCCTACTCTTCTTTCATTCTCTGAATCCTTCCTTGGTCTTTACAAGGTCTTTAAATGCATACATGAATCCTTGGTTATACTTGTTTTGTTTTTTTCTATGGCAAGTGATGCTACTGGAGTTCCAGTCGTGTCCCAGCGTGAATCTACAGGAGGCCTTCCAGCAGAAATGCAGAGCCCTGATTCAGAGGTCTGCCCGCAGGGTGGAGGAGATTCAAGCCAAGAGGGATGAAGCCAGAGCCAACACAACCACCAGGGCCCAGTCTGACATCAATGAGAGTAGGGCCAACACAACCACCAGGGCCCAGTCTGACCCAACCACTGTTCAGTCAACCACTTCTAAACCCAGGAGAGAGGGGAGGAGTGCAGAGTCAACCCATGCAGGAGGATATGCCAAGCAGAAAAAGCAACAGCCAAAGCCCCAAACTCCCTTGCAGCCTCCCATGCTAGGTAACAATAGAATAGACTAAAATAAGTATAATATTGTGTTAACAACCAACCAACACATGGAAACTCTTGGGGAAGGAAAGTGGGGTTAGTAATGGGTCAAAGACTCGGTTCAGTAACACTCTACAACAAATAACACAGTCCTCCTCTCTTTGTCCTCGGTGAGTGAAGCCAAGCTGAAGAAGGTTGGGGAGGTGAGGATCAGCACTCCTGAGATAAGGAAACAGGACGTGGCTGAGATGCATAAGAGAACAGAGAGGTAACAGGTTATTTCTGTTTTCTGCTCGAACAAGACCCAACCACACATCACATTAACATGATCTGATATCCGACATGTTTCTCTCATGACCTCCCTCTTGGTTGTCTCTCTGCAGGTTGTATAGCCGACTAGATGAGGTGAAGCTTCAGAAGGAGGTCAGGAGCAGACAGGTGGCATATGCCAACAACAGGGAGAAGGCCAAAGAGTTTCATAAGGTAACATTTAAAATACCCCAATGCTTAAATGAATGAAATGTGATATTGGTATAGAGCATGGCGCCAGGGTTGTGGGTTCGATTCCAACGGGGGACCTGTATGAAAAAAAGTATTATAACTTAGCGGGATTGATTTGACAACATCCGGTGAAATGGCAGAGCTCCAAATTCAAATTAAATTATTAGAAATATTTAACTTTCATACAATCACAAGTGCAATACACCAAAATAAAGCTTAACTTTAAGCGTAATCCAGCCACTGTGTCAGATTTCAAAAATGCTTTACGGCGAAAGCAAACCATGCTATTATCTGAGAACAGCACCCCATCAAACAAACACATGACAATCATATTTCAACCCGCCAGGCTCAACACAAAACTCAGAAATAACTATATAATTCATGCCTTACCTTTAAAGATCTTCTTCTGTTGGCACTGCAATATGTCCCATAAACATCACAAATGGTCCTTTATTTCGATTAATTCTGTCGTTATATCCCCAAAATATCAATTTATTTGAGGCGTTTGATTCAGGAAAAACACTGATTCCAACTTGCACAACATAACTACAAATGATCTAATAAGTTACCTGTAATCTTGGTCCAAACATTTCAAACAACTTTCCTAATCCAACTTTAGGTATTTTAAAAGGTAAATAATCAATCAAATTTAAGATGGGATAAACTGTGTTCAATAGCGGATAAAATCAAAGTGGAGCGAGCTTCAGGTCACGCGCCCCAAACAAAACAGTCCACTTGGCTCGACTCCCAGAAAGGAAAGGGCTACTTCTTCATTACTCAAAGGAAAAACATCAACCAATTTCTAAAGACTGTTGACAACTAGTGGAAGCCATAGGAACTGCAAGCATATTTCTATTAAAACGGCTTGCCATAGAAAACTAATGGAAAACAGATTGACCTAAAAAAAGAAATTCCCTGGATGGATTGTGCTCGGGGTTTCGCCTGCCAAATAATTTATGTTATACTCACAGACATTATTCAAACAGTTTTAGAAACGTCAGAGTGTTTTCTATCCAAATCTATTAATGAATATGCGTATCCTAGCTTCTGGGCATGAGTAGCAGGCAATTTACTTTGGGCACGCTTTTCATCCAGATGTGGAAATACTGCCCCCCAACCCAGAGAGGTTTTAAAATGTATGAACTCATTAATGTAAGTCTCTCTGGATAAGAGCGTCTGCTAAATGACGAAAACGTAAATGTAAAATGATATTGAAATTTAAAGTTGGTTGATGTACATCAACATTAGTCCGTTTGAATTTATATGAATTCTGTTTTCTCTCTTTACAGAAAACCTTACAGAAGCTACGGGGCAAGCAGTCTTCGCAATGATTTTGAAGATCGATTGCTGTTGTCATGTGTGTTTGCACATATTTTGTACTTGCGTGTATACATGTATTTTTGTGCAATTTGTAATCAGTAATTTAAAAGATAATATTTGTAATAAAGTGTATATACATAAATTAGTGTTCAGTCTATTCATCACTACTTATTACTATGTTCACACAACAAAAGCAACCAGTGCACTATTACACACTATATGCTTTAGGTACCTGTAAAATAATTTGTTGTTTTAGTCTTTATATGATTTTTTTTTCTGCTGCGTTTGCAAATCCTTAAACGTGTAATGATGGCAGGCCCCTTGAATAAACTGAAATTAAAGGATTTGTCTGTGAAATAAAGGCCTCCCACCATTTTAACCAGTGATAAACAGGGGCATATTCATTACGCCGGTTCTGTTGCAAAAAACGTTAATTGAACGAAATGGTGAGGGACCTCCATGAGTTTGTGCAATAAATCTCGTTTCGCTGTGTTTCCGTAATGGGATACGCCCCAGCTCGAGGCAGTTGCAACTGCGCTGGTCCTCCAGCGGTGGCCTTTGTAATTTATGAGGCAGTTTCCGAGCGCGGTCGGTTTAAGGGGAAGCTGTGAAGACGCGTCGCTATAGAAACAAGTGCAGGAAGTTGCTGCGGGCGATTTCTGGTAAGCATTATTTTCTGTAATCAGGAGTGTTGTGATACGTATTTTAGGCATTTATATTAACGTTACTGAATTATGGTGCATGTGTATTGGTTTTCACATTAGGAAGTTGTGCGGTTGCTTGGCTCATATTTAGACGCAAGCTAATGTTAACTTTAGCCAAAACTGTGATTTAGCTAGTACTATCGGTCGTCGGTTCAAATGTTGCACGGGCGGGACTATTGATTCTGGCTTGATACTGACAACTTGATGGTGTTCGTAAGCACACTAACTACGTTAGTTCGTTAACTTAACAAGCCAGCATATTTGTACTTGTCAAACCAGCTAGGTTTATTGCAACCGATGCATTTTACTAAAGTAAAGATGTTCGTCAGCGCATAGGTGGGCATCATATGCGCATCTTGATGCTGTGGCCCTTCTCTACCCCCTCCCGCTCACCAGTAATGTCCCGCCCAGTGATCCAGCCCCTGAGTGCAGGGGCCACTGCCCCAGAGGCGTTGTCCCTGCTACACCAGCGACTCTTGGTGGCGGAGGAGCAGGCAGAGTCTCTCATCAGAGACATGGGCAGTCTGGGAGTGTCTAGAGAGCAGCTCCTGGAGCCCGTAGAGAGGGACCCCATTCAGCGTCCCATTAGCCCTGTGAAGATGCACCATGCCCTAAGAGAGCCCGGAGGAGAAGGGCTACTGTGGCGCCAGTGTGATGGGCTAGTGAGCAGGGTATGTCGCATGGAGAGCCTCCTGCAGACCCTCAAGCTCACAACTTTTCGCTTGGAGACTGAGAGAGACCTGGATCCCTCACACTCAGGTAATGGCTTTGACAACCAGAATCAAAACAATGTCACAAACACATTAGGGAAGTCAGTCATTTTATATTTTGCTAATGATGTGTCAACACCATTCTGTTCCTTTTTGGCTCAATCAGTCTTTCTTTTATTTCCTATCCATATCTGTCCCTCTGTCTGCCTGTGCAGCCCGTCTGAAGGAGCAGCTGTCTGCGCTGCAGCAGGAGAGTGATGAGGAGCAGCGGGTCTCCAGAAGGGAGGTGATGCGGCTGAGGGACCTGCTCCGTGAGGCCTGTCTGGACAGGGACGAGTCCCGGGTGGAGGTGCAGAGACTGGGGGAGGCCCTGGAGGTCGCCACCACCTCCAAGGTACCCAGACCAACCACATTCCATCTCTCAGCAAAACACAGTCTTTATGTCAGAGTTTACCCACCTTTTGTTTACTAATAGCGCCAAGATGAATATATGGCAAATAAAATGCATTTTCTGATATTTAGATAATAACCCTATACGTTCTGGTACTGTTGTTGCAGATGGATGTGGCTCTGGCTGCAGAGGAGCTGAAGATGGTCAAAGTCCAGATGAGTGAGAAGCTGCTGCAGGTGCGGTCACTGTAGGGGTATCATGGGACAAGGTGGTGGAGTAGGGGATGTCACATGGGCCATCTGACAGAGAAGGGAATACATGACTCGTGATTTACCTGTGTACTTTAACTAAAAAAACTTCAACTCTAATGATCCCTAACCTTTTTTAGCTGAAGGAACAGATGTCCCAGGAGTCTGCTCGGTCTTTTGAGAATGAGAAATCCCACAGTGCACTACTTCAGAGGGTGGAGGAGATGGAGAGAGTGGTGGAGATGGAGAGACGACAGGTACGGTAGGTGTGAAGCAATACAAGTTGAGAAAGAAAACAACCATTGATATCCTGTCCCTCTCTGACCCCAGGCCCACTCAGTGCAGGCAGACTGCCATGCCCTGCGTTCTGATGTACAGGCCACTAGACAGAGACTACAAGAGGAGAAGGACAGAGGCCACAGGCTGCAGGAGCAGTGTGAGCAGCTCAAAGGGCAGGCAGGTTAGCAACACTGCATTGTGGATGTTTTCCTATTCTGCTTTACAGTGTGGTCCCATCATTTGATGTGCTAGTGTTCCTGAATGACAGATTTCATATGGACAATTAAATGGTTGATCTCTTCATTTATTTACAGAGGTAAAAGATTCCCTTGTTTTGGAGTTGACAGGTGAACTAAAAGTAAGTGCCAGCACTTGAGTGATATCAATCAACTGTGTTGAGTGTGTCTACCTGAGTGTGTGTTGTGTATGCAGTGTGTGTTAATTAGTGTGTATTGTGTATGCAGAGTGCACGGCTAGCCCTGCAGAAGCAGCAGCAAGAGAACAGCAGGTTACTGAGAGATGGGGGAGATCTGAGGACTGCAGCTGACAAAGTCCAAGTCAGTGGCCCAGAATATACATACTATACATTAAAGGCCATTATAAACCGGGTGGTTTGAGTTCTGAAAGCTGTGGTATACCAGACTGTATACCACAGGTTTGACAAAAAATAAGTTTTTACTGTTCTAATTTGGTTGGTAACTAGTTTATAATAGCAATAAGGAACCTCAGGGGTTTGTGGTATATGGCCAATATACCACTGCTAAAGCCTGTATCCAGGTATTCCGCGTTGTCGTGCTTAAGAACAGACCTTAGCCGTGGTATATTGGTTATATACCACACCTCCTCGGGCCTTATTGCTTAATTATACCATGGCATTGTTGAATACTTATTTCTTATTGGCTTGAAGGTCATTCTAGAGCGTTCATTATTTCCCTATAACGCACAGTATATTTGCACGGTATAATTCAATGGCTATAGTTAATTCTTACATGTTCGACAGTTGAAGTCGGAGGTTTACATACACCTTAGCCAAGTACATTTAAACTCAGTTTTTCACAATTCCTGACACTTAATCATAGTAAAAATTCCCTGTCTTAGGTCAGTTAGGATCACCACTTTATTTTAAGAATGTGAAATGTCAGAATAATGGTAGAGATGATTATTTATTTCAGCTTTTATTTCTTTCATATTTTTGTTTCATCAGACCAGAGGACATTTCTCCAAAAAGTATGATCTTTGTACCCATGTGCATTTGCAAACCGTAGTCTGGCTTTTTTATGGCGGTTTTGGAGCAGTGGCTTCTTCCTTGCTGAGCGGCCTTTCGGGTTATGTCAATATAGGACTCGTTTTACTGTGGATATAGATACTTTTGTACCTGTTTCCTCCAGCATCTTCACAAGATCCTTTGCTGTTGTTCTGGGATTGATTTGCACTTTTCGGACCAAAGTACGTTCATCTCTAGGAGACATAATGCGTTTCCTTCCTGAGCAGTATGACGGCTGCATGGTCCCATGGTGTTTATACTTGCGTACTATTGTTTGTACAGATGAACGTGGTACCTTCCGGCATTTATAAAAATATTCACAAAAGCTCTGACGAAGGCCGTGAGGCCGATACATACGCTTATTAAATATCAGTGATACTATCAAGAGCAGTGTGCAGTTTCCTTTTTCCTTCATTTTGTTCAACTGTTGCCATGCACCTGCAAAAAAGATTGCTCAGATGTACGAGTGCCTTTTGAATTTTGACCTTCAGGCATTTGAAATTTGCTCCCAAGGATGAACCAGACTTGTGGAAGTCTACAATTTATTTTCTGAGGTCTTGACTCATTTCTTTTGATTTTCCCATGATTTCAAGCAAAGAGCCACTGAGTTTGATGGTAGGCCTTGAAATGCATCCACAGGTACACCTCCAATTGACTCAAATTATGTCAATTAGTCCATCAGAAGCTTCTAAAGCCGTGATATCATTTTCTGGAGTTTTCCAAGCTGTTTAAAGGCACAGTCAACTTAGTGTATGTAAACTTCTGACCCACTGGAATTGTGATACAGTGAAATAATTTGTAAACAATTGTTGGAAAAATTACTTGTGTCATGCACAGAGTAGATGTCCTAACCGACTTGCCAAAACTATAGTTTGTTAACAAGAAATTTGTGGAGTGGTTGAAAAACTAGTTTTAATGACTTCAACCTAAGTGTATGTAAACTTCTGACTTCAACTATATGTTTGAGCTGCTTTTGAAAACATAAGTCAAATTGGAAACATTATTGGCTTTGTTGAATGCCATTATGAAAATCGAAATCTAGGACTGATGGTTTGGTTAACTAGCAAAACTAGCAAGTATTTGTTTGGTTGTCATGGCAACTACTGTGGCTATCTAGTAAACCCCCTAGCAACTTCATTGGATGTTGAACACATTTCTAGTTGCAAATGTGGTAAATTATGGCCATGCTATTAAAGGGATAATCAACTTGGGACTTTATGCATCTCTCTGGAAAATAATGTAACTCTGTGGAAGGTCAGTTCCACTCCGCTGGCACGTCGTACAACACACCTTCCACGTCATTCATTCTTTTCCATAGAATGTATCCCATCGTTGGCTATCCCTTATTTTTCGTATATTTCTAAGACCATGTGTAGATTACCATTTAATCATGAAAAATCTCAGGAATAAATGGTGACATTTTGCTCTCATTTCCTCTCACAGGCATTTAACAACCAGTTGGAGAGTCAGTGCTCTGAGTTGAGTTCAGCCCTACATTCTCTTACCGTGGAGAAATCCAAGCTACTGACTGAACACCAGGCTAGCATTAAGGTACTGCCTCTAGCCCTTCACTCACTCACTCACTCACTCACTCACTCACTCACTCACTCACTCACTCACCTCTCTCTCTCTCTCTCATTCATATATATATATATATATATATATATATATATATATATATATATTAGTACAGGCTACATGTTATTCTGTTCCTGTGTCTCTCTCAGGCAGAGAGAAGTCGTGTGACCAAGCAGTTGCAGGAGCAAGACCTCCTGCTGGATGCAGCCAGACGCAACATCCAGGCAGAATTGCAGGGGGCGCTATCAGCTAAAGTTAAATTGCAGATGGAACTGTGGGTGCTAAAGCTAACTGCAAATACTCATAGGAATGAATAACCTCTATGAATGAATAGGCTCTCAATGATAATGCTAGCCACACACATCCACTAATAACAGCCCCTGTCTTTCTGTTCCACAGGGAGACTCTGAAGGTTGACCACACCCAGCTACTTCAGAGTTCCACGGTTGCCCAAGAGACAGTTGCCACTCAGCGGGAGCTGTTGGAGCGTACCATTGAGAGGCTGCGGGGGAATCTGAACTCGGCTGTAAAGGAAGGGGAGGTCATGAGGACAGACCGGGACTGTGCAAAGACTGAGGTGCAGCTGCCTTGTCTCTTAGAAAATACATAGCCTAAGAGTACAAGGTTGTGTGATAGAAAAATTACAAGATTATGTTTAATACTGTTTATGCATCGAATGGTTGTTTTATGCAATAGAATAGTACTCTTAGTACTCTCTCATCTGTGTTTGTGTGAACTGAGAGATGCCTCTGAGGCTTAACGCTGACAATTGATTTATGAATGGTTTGGTTTCATAGAATACATTTCATAGAATGAGTTGGTGTTTGTTTAATGTAAGGTACCAGGGAAAGATGGCTCAGGTATGGATAATGATGAGAGGAACCTTGTCTTAGGGGCCAAACTCTGGTTTCTATACAATAACAACAGTCTTCACAGCAAATGCTATCTGTACTCCTCTTTCATATATCAAGTCTCACCCTTTGACCCATTCCACACATCTGCTGTTTGTCATGTAGACTAAGAGGGTGTATCTTTGCTATAAAATATATTTGTATTCTTTCTATGTCAGCGCTCTCAGCATAACACTCAAGAGTGTTGGGTTGACCAGCCTCATTATTTAAGAGCACTTACTCTATGCTCCCTTATTAATACGCTTTGAAAAAATGTATATCCTGATTGGTGATTGACCTTGTCTCCTCGTTATTGAGAATTTCCATGACTATTTTAGATTTTCCACAACTATTTTTAAAGCTTAACTGAGCTTTGCATTTTCTCTTTTTATAGCTTCTGTGGATGTCCTTAAATGTTATGCTCCTATCTCCTCTGTTTTTGGGTCACAGATGTGCATTGTGGTCACCAAGCTAGAGGGTGAGAGGAGTGCTCTGGAAACACAACTCGCTAATGTCAAGGTACTGTACTGACAACGATTCAGACTGATCTCAGACCTGTATGAAAAGGACCTCCTCATTCACAGTGAACACACTTCTTGTCTGAATCTGACCATAGCTTTCTTAACTGTCCTCTGTCCACTTTGCATCCTGTGTGATTGACAGCTGGAGGCAGAATCTCTGAACTCCACCTTGCAGAAGCAGGAGGAAGAGAATAGGAGGCTCATGGGAAAACTGGCTGTCATAGAGCATCAGCAGGTGAGAGATCCATTCAGTATCTAGAGACTGAGGTCACACTAAAATTCATACCAAGATGGCATAGCAGTCACGTCCTTTGTGTGTGTGTGTGTGTGTATATATATATATATATATATATATATATATATATATATATATATATATATATATTTACATCTTTCTTCGCATATCTTTTATATATTTTATTTTCCAAAAACTCAACTTCAAAACACTCTCCTGCAATCTGTCTCACCAATAAAAAAGGTATTATTTACCTCATCTGAAATCCACAATAGAAGCCAGTTTACTGGCTAACGTTTGTATTCAGCTAACCACTGTTTGTGGTTATCAGCTATCCTGTAGCTCGAAAGCTATTGCCAGTTTTGTACAACGCGACTCAGACCAGAACATACCGGACCTATTTTTCTCTCCATATCCCCGGATTTCAACCCCAAGCTCTGGACATTTACACCTGGATCTTGCAGCTAGCTAGCTGCTATCCATGTGACTATTGGCTTACATCGATCCTGGAGCAAACATAAATTATTCCGGAGCTAGTCATGGGCTACAATCACCTATCCGGACCCGTTTTACTGCCGATGCGGAGCCCCACTGGGCCTTCACGACTGGACTACCGACGTTATCTGCCGGAGGGAGTTATCCAACTGGCCCCTTCGTCGCGACGTTACCTGAACGCCCATCTGTGGCCCACTAATCGTTAGCTGTCTTATCGGCTGCTATCTGAATAGGTCTATCGGACAATTTTTCTTGGTTCACTATAACTATATCTATTTTGCCAATTGGATTGATCCCCTCTACCACACAGAACCCCACTAATCTACCGACTGAAATGCACGAGGTGGCTAAAAACAGACCTCCATCCTATGCTAGCATGCTACCGATGGCCCGGCTAGCTGTCTGAATCACTGTGACCCCAACCAACCTCACTACTCACTGGACCCTTATGATCACTCGACTAAGCATGCCTCTCCTTAATGTCAATATGCCTTGTCCATTGCTGTTCTGGTTAGTGTTTATTGTCTTATTCCAATGTAGAGCCTCTAGCCCTGCTCATTATATCTTATCCAACCTCTCAGTTCCACCACCCACACATGCGATGACATCACCTGGTTTCAAAGATGTTTCTAGAGACAATATATCTCTCATCATCACTCAATACCTAGGTCTACCTCCACTGTATTCACACCCTACCATACCTTTGTCTGTACATTATACCTTGAAGCTATTTTATTGCCCCCAGAAACCTCCTTTTACTCTCTGTTCCGGATGTTCTAGATTACCAATTCCCATAGCTTTTAGTCGTACCCTTATCCTACTCATCCTCTGTTCCTCTGGTGATGGAGAGTGTGCTTTAGCACACTCTGCCAGCCCGGACGTTCTAGCCGTGTCTGAATCCTGGCTTAGGAAGACCACCAAAAATTCTGAAATCTCCATCACTCACTACAACATTTTCAGACAAGCTAGATCGACCAAAGGGGGCGGTGTTGCAATCTACTGCAAAGATAGCCTGCAGAGTTCTGTCCTACTATCCAGGTCTGTACCCAAACAATTTGAACTTCTACTTTTAAAAATCCACCTCTCTCACAAGTATCTCACTGTTGCCGCCTGCTATAGACCACCCTCTGCTGTGCTCTGGACACCATATGTGAACTGATTGCCCCCCATCTATATTCAGAGCTCGTGCTGCTAGGCAACCTAAACTGGAACATGCTTAACACCCCAGCCATCCTACAATGTAAGCTTGATGCCCTCAATCTCACACAAATTATCAATAAACCTACCAGGTACCACCCCAAAGCCGTAAACACGGGCACCCTCATAGATGTTATCCTAACCAACTTGCCCTCTAAATACACCTCTGCTGTTTTCAACCAAGATCTCAGCGATCACTGCCTCATTGCCTGCATCCTTAATGTGTCAGCGGTCAAACGACCTCCACTCATCACTGTCAAACGCTCCCTGAAACACTTCAGCGAGCAGGCCTTTCTAATCGACCTGGCCGGGGTATCCTGGAAGGATATTGATCTCATCCCGTCAGTAGAGGATGCCTGTTTTTTATTTTTTATTCCTTCCTCTCACCATCTTAAATAAACATGCCCCATTCAAGAAATTTAGAACCAGGAACAGATATAGCCTTGGTTCTCTCCAGACCTGACTGCCCTTAACCAACACAAAAACATCCTATGGCGTTCTACATTAGCATCGAACAGCCCCCGTGATATGCAACTTTTCGGGGAAGCTAGAAACCAATATACACAGGCAGTTAGAAAAGCCAAGGCTAGCTTTTTCGAGCAGATATTTGCTTCCTGCAAAGTTCTGGGACACTGTAAAGTCCATGGAAAATAAGAACACCTCCTCCCAGCTGCCCACTGCACTGAGGATAGGAAACACTGTCACCACCGATAAATCCACTATAATTGAGAATTTCAATAAGCATTTTTCCACGGCTGGCCATGCTTTCCACCTGGCTACCCCTACCCCGTCAACAGCACTGCACCCCCCACAGCAACTCGCCCAAGCCTACCCCATGTCTCCTTCTCCCAAATCCAGTCAGCTGATGTTTTGAAAGAGCTGCAAAATCTGGACCCCTACAAATCAGCCGGGCTAGACAATCTGGACCCTTTCTTTCTAAAATTATCTGCCGAAATTATTGCAACCCCTATTACTAGCCTGTTCAACCTCTCTTTCGTGTTGTCTGAGATTCCCAAAGATTGGAAAGCAGCTGCGGTCATCCCCCTCTTCAAAGGGGGACACACTCTTTTTTTTTTCTTTTTTTTTTTTAACTTTTTTTTTATTGTAGGAACACAAAGAAAGTACAAATAATCATCATCATCATCATATCATATTAGTTACATTGACATCTTTTAATTATTCCTTTTCCAAGTACGAAACCCATTTTTCCCAGTATTCTTGATCTCTCTCCTGTTGAGTTCTTAAAGCAAAGGTCATACGCTCCATGTGGTGTATTTCTTCTACAATGTCTATCCATTGTGTCACTGTGGGAGGGTCTTTTTGTAGCCATTTCCTAGTGATAGCCTTTTTACTGGCTGCCAGTAGGACCTTTAAGAGGTACTTTTCTCTATTGTGTAAGTTATCAGGTATTTCATCCATGTACAAAGAAATAAATGTTTGTTCTATGTCAAATCCCATTATTTTTCCAATGTTAGATCTTATTTCTCCCCAGTAAGTTTCGATTGCGGGGCAAGTCCAAAAGATATGAGAGTGGTGAAGGGGGGACACTCTTGACCCAAACTGCTACAGACCCATATCTATCCTACCCTGCCTTTCTAAGGTCTTCGAAAGCCAAGTCAACAAACAGATTACAGACCATTTCGAATCTCACCATACCTTCTCTGCTATGCAATCTGGTTTCAGAGCTGGTCATGGGTGCACCTCAGCCACGCTCAAGGTCCTAAACGATATCTTAACCGCCGTCGATAAGAGACAATACTGTGCAGCTGTATTCATTGACCTGGCCAAGGCTTTCGACTCTGTCAATCACCACATCAATTCAATTCAATTCAAAGGCTTTATTGGCATGGGAAACATGTGTTAACATTGCCAAAGCAAGTGAGGTAGATAATATATAAAGTGAAATAAACAATAAAAATTAACATCCTCATCAAGGATATCCTCATCATCAGACTCGATAGCCTTGGTTTCTCAAATGATTGCCTCGCCTGGTTCACCAACTACTTCTCTGATAGAGTTCAGTGTGTCAAATCGGAGGGCCTGTTGTCCGGGCCTCTGGCAGTCTCTATGGGGGTGCCACAGGGTTCAATTCTTGGACAGACTCTCTTCTCGGTATACATCAATGATGTCGCTCTTGCTGCTGGTGAGTCTCTGATCCACCTCTACGCAGACGACAACATTCTGTATACTTCTGGCCCTTCTTTGGACACTGTGTTAACAACCCTCCAGACGAGCTTCAATGCCATACAACTCTCCTTCCGTGGCCTCCAACTGCTCTTAAATACAAGTGAAACTAAATTCATGCTCTACAACCGATCGCTGCCTGCACCTGCCCGCCCGTCCAACATCACTACTCTGGATGGTTCTGACTTAGAATATGTGGACAACTACAAATACCTAGGTGTCTGGTTAGACTGTAAACTCTCCTTCCAGACTCACATCAAACATCTCCAATCCAAAGTTAAATCTAGAATTGGCTTCCTATTTCGCAACAAAGCATCCTTCACTCATGTTGCCAAACATACCCTTGTAAAACTGACCATCCTACCGATCCTCGACTTCGGCGATGTCATTTACAAAATCGCCTCCAATACCCTACTCAATAAATTGGATGCAGTCTATCACAGTGCCATCCGTTTTGTCACCAAAGCCCCATACACTACCCACCACTGCGACCTGTATGCTCTCGTTGGCTGGCCCTCGCTTCATACTCGTCGCCAAACCCACTGGCTCCAGGTCATCTACAAGACCCTGCTAGGTAAAGTCCCCCCTTATCTCAGCTCGCTGGTCACCATAGCAGCACCCACCAGCACGTGCTCCAGCAGGTATATCTCTGGTCACCCCCAAAACCAATTCTTCCTTTGGCTACCTCTCCTTCCAGTTCTCTGCTGCCAATGACTGGAAGGAACTACAAAAATCTCTGAAACTGGAAACGCTTATCTCCCTCACTAGCTTCAAGCACCAGGTGTCAGAGCAGCTCACAGATTACTGCACCTGTACATAGCCCATCTATAATTTAGCCCAAACAACTACCTCTCCCCCTACTGTATTTATTTATTTATTTAGCTCCTTTGCACACCATTATTTCTCTCTACTTTGCACATTCTTCCATTGCAAATCTACCATTCCAGTGTTTTACTTGCTATATTGTATTTACTTCGCCACCATGGCCTTTTTTGCCTTTACCTCCCTTATCTCACCTCCTTTGCTCACATTGTATATAGACTTATTTTTCTACTGAATTATTGACTGTATGTTTGTTTTACTCTGTGTAACTCTATGTTGTTGTGTGTCAAACTGCTTTGCTTTATCTTGGCCAGTTCACAATTGTAAATGAGAACTTGTCTCCCTGGTTAAATAAAGGTGAAATATAAAAAATAAAATAACATCACTTTAAACCTGTCCATTCATAGTGAATGTGTGTTTGTATGTAACATGCTCTCTCTATTTTCTTTCTCCATCCTGACCGTTTCCTCTTTCCCCTCACCTCTCAACTCCTCTTTACCCAGAATGCTCAGCAGCAGGTGGAGCAGATGCTTAAGGAGCTGACGGATAGTAAGAACAACCTGGCCTATGAGAAAGGGAAGCTACAGGTAAGGAGTTTACACTAAAACCATTGGTGGAAAAGGTACCTGATTTATCATACTTGAGTAATGATACCTTTATAGAAAAGTCACCCAGTAAAATACTATTGGAGTAAAAGTCTAAAAGTATTTGGTTTTAAATGTACTTAAGTATCAATAGTAAATGTAATTGCTAAAATATACATGCGTATCAAAAGTGAAAGCATCAATCATTTCAAATTGCTTACAAACATTTTCTTGTTTTTTTATTTTATTTATGGATAGTCAGGGGCACACTTCAACACTCAGACATAATTGACAAATGAAGCATGTGTGTTTAGTGAGTCCATGAGATCAGAGGCAGTAGTGATGACCAGCAATGTTCTCTTAATAAGTGTGCGAATTGGACAATTTTCCTGTCCTGCTAAGCATTCAAAATGTAACGAGTACTTTGGCATGTCAGGGAAAATGTATGGACTAAAAGGTAAATTATTTTCTTTAGGAATGTAGAGGAGTAAAAGTACTCAAAAATATAAATTGTAAAGTACAGATACCCTCCAAAACTGCTTTAGTACTTTGAAAGTATTTTTTACTTAAGTATTTTATACCACTGACTAAAACACACTGGCCATACCTCTTAATGTGTGTGTTCATGTATCCTCATGTTGAAGTGTGTTTCCTCCTAATGCTCTTCCTCTCAACCAGACCAGGGTAGATCAAC
Organism: Oncorhynchus masou masou; assembly: GCF_036934945.1. Classification (NCBI taxonomy): domain Eukaryota; kingdom Metazoa; phylum Chordata; class Actinopteri; order Salmoniformes; family Salmonidae; genus Oncorhynchus; species Oncorhynchus masou. The sequence continues at coordinate 76,265,489 of NC_088224.1, forward strand.
TCCAGGAGGAGCTGCAAGCTTTAAGGGACACCCATGTAGAAAGTGTCCAACAATGCAAGCTGAGCTCTGTGTTAGAGAACAAGTACACACAGGTACACACACTCATGGTAGTAATGTGGTAATGTAGTAATGTGTCAAAAACAAGGTGACTCCCTAACATACACCTGTCTACTCCCTTACAGGTCAGCTCTGAAATTAGCACCCTGAAGACAACCTGTCATAAACTGGAGGCTCAGCTCAGACAGGCCCAGGCTGAAGTCCAGGTGAAGGAGGGGGAGGTGATGTCGGTGGTGGCAGCCAGAGACGAAGCTCTGCGGGACAGCCAGGCCCTGAGGGGACAACTGGACAAACTGCAGAAGCAGCACAGGGACAAGGTCAGAGGGATAGTAAAATGGTTCCCCAACCTGGGTCCTGGACAGCTACAGGGTGTGTGCAGGCTTTTGCTCCAGACCAGCACTAACCCACCTGATTTTGCTCTGTTTGTCCTGTAGATGTGTGAGCTGGAGGGCTGGCTGGGTGTGTCTCGTCAGGGTGGGGGCAGTGTGGCTCAGACCCTGGAGAACGTTTTGGTCTCCCACTCCCGTCTGCAACACAACACTGAGACAGTACAGAAGGAGCTGGGGAGACGAGAGCAGGAGCTGGCCTCACTCAGGAGAGACCGGTCTGTGTGTCTGTGTGTCTGTGTGTCTGTGTTGTGCATGTACAGTGCCTTGCGAAAGTATTCGGCCCCCTTGAACTTTGCAACCTTTTGCCACATTTCAGGCTTCAAACATAAAGATATAAAACTGTATTTTTTTGTGAAGAATCAACAACAAGTGGGACACAATCATGAAGTGGAACGACATTTATTGGATATTTCAAACTTTTTTAACAAATCAAAAACTGAAAAATTGGGCGTGCAAAATTATTCAGCCCCTTTACTTTCAGTGCAGCAAACTCTCTCCAGAAGTTCAGTGAGGATCTCTGAATGATCCAATGTTGACCTAAATGACTAATGATGATAAATACAATCCACCTGTGTGTAATCAAGTCTCAGTATAAATGCACCTGCACTGTGATGGTCTCAGAGGTCCGTTAAAAGCGCAGAGAGCATCATGAAGAACAAGGAACACACCAGGCAGGTCCGAGATACTATTGTGAAGAAGTTTAAAGCCTTATTTGGATACAAAAAGATTTCCCAAGCTTTAAACATCCCAAGGCGCACTGTGCAAGCGATAATATTGAAATGGAAGGAGTATCAGACCACTGCAAATCTACCAAGACCTGGCCGTCCCTCTAAACTTTCAGCTCATACAAGGAGAAGACTGATCAGAGATGCAGCCAAGAGGCCCATGATCACTCTGGATGAACTGCAGAGATCTACAGCTGAGGTGGGAGACTGTCCATAGGACAACAATCAGTCGTATATTGCACAAATCTGTCCTTTATGGAAGAGTGGCAAGAAGAAAGCCATTTCTTAATGATATCCATAAAAAGTGTTGTTTAAAGTTTGCCACAAGCCACCTGGGAGACACACCAAACATGTGGAAGAAGGTGCGCTGGTCAGATGAAACCAAAATTGAACTTTTTGGCAACAATGCAAAATGTTATGTTTGGCGTAAAAGCAACACAGCTCATCACCCTGAACACACCATCTCCACTGTCAAACATGGTGGTGGCAGCATCATGGTTTGGGCCTGCTTTTCTTCAGCAGGGACAGGGAAGATGGTTAAAATTGATGGGAAGATGGATAGAGCTAAATACAGGACCATTCTGGAAGGAAACCTGATGGAGTCTGCAAAAGACCTGAAACTGGGACGGAGATTTGTCTTCCAACAAGACAATGATCCAAAACATAAAGCAAAATCAAAATACAATGGAATGGTTCAAAAATAAACATATCCAGGTGTTAGAATAGCCAAATCAAAGTCCAGACCTGAATCCAATTGAGAATCTGTGGAAAGAACTGAAAACTGCTGTTCACAAATGCTCTCCATCCAGCCTCACTGAGCTCGAGCTGTTTTGCAAGGAGGAATGGGAAAAAATTTCAGTCTCTCGATGTGCAAAACTGATCGAGACATACCCCAAGCGACTTAGCTGTAATCGTAGCAAAAGGTGGCGCTACAAAGTATTAACTTAAGGGGGCTGAATAATTTTGCACGCCCAATCTTTCAGTTTTTGATTTGTTAAAAAAGTTTGAAATATCCAATAAATGTCATTCCACTTCATGATTGTGTCCCACTTGTTGTTGATTCTTCACAAAAAAATACAGTTTTATATCTTTATGTTTGAAGCCTGAAATGTGGCAAAAGGTCGCAAAGTTCAAAGGGGCCGAATACTTTCGCAAGGCACTGTATATGGGTGTATGTTTGAACATTCATGTATTTTTCAGACTGCAGGGTCAGCGAGAGATTCAGAAGCTACAGGCAGAGGTGGAAAAGCTCCAAGACATCATGGCAACAAGTAACTCCAAGAAAAACAAAATGGTAACTACATCATTAATGAGTCATATACACACACCCTCAAACAGCTCTTAGCTTTCAGTAGTATAAATGGTAGTTTATATGTTTGATTGTCTAGCTGGAGCCCTTGCGTAAGGCCCTGGATGTGGCAAGGCTAGATAACAAGAAACTAGCCCAAAGTTTAGAGCAGGCTGTGTTGGCCAACAGCACTCTGCAGGCCAACCTGGACCGAGCCAGAGACCAACACCAGAGCACCATCACACAGAGGTAACTAACAGGGACTAATGTGGATAATGGGAGTTTATTTAAGTGTGGTTTAAATACGTGAAAGTGTACATGGTTACTTTGCATGAATGTGACATTCATGTCTATATTTTGCGTGTATGTCAGAGAGGTGGAGCTGGCTGAGGCCAGGGCAGAGATTGGTCGATGGTCAGAGCATCTGGAATCGATGAAGCTTCGGATGAGGAAAGAGAGGGACTCCGTGAAGAGGTTGTCACAGAGAGAAATCTCAGAGGTACTGCACACTCTCTCATACACCATTGCTTCTGTCCATCAGTCAGAACTCTAAATATCATCCTTCCTCACCCCTCTTTATTTCTCTTTCCCTTCTGTTTGTGTGTGTCTCTCTCTCTCTTCAGTTGAGAAAGGCTCTTGAGGACTTGTCATCTAGGTCAGGTGACCTCTCCAGGGCAAATCGGGAGCTGCGGGAGAAGACCTCTGAGTTGGAGAAAGTGGTGTCCAATCAGAAAGCCCGTCTCAGAGATCAGAAGACACAGCTCAAGCAACACCTAGATAATAGAGCCACTCTGGGCAACTCTCAGAAAATAAAAGTATCTACAGTACTGTCTACTATATCAAATCAAAGTGTATTGGTCGCGTACACATTTTAGGAGGTGTTATAGAGGGTGCAGCAAAATGCTTAAGTTTCTAACTCCTAACAATGCAGTAAAATGTCAAACAAGTACACATAATCATAGTAATAATACAATACATCTTAATGTCTGACTAGAAACGTTCTGCGCAAATAATGTAAGAATTAACACACAAAATACTAAAAATTACTTCAAAGTTAGCTAGGAGTCAGAAACAGGGAGGCTGGCTCTGTTGGTGCCATCTTGTGGACAAGCACCTGCTAAAACCAGATGTCCTATTTTTGTGACTCATGTTCTCCCTCTGCACTCAGGACATGGAAGGTGAACTAAAGAGCCTCAAGACCTTGAAGGATCAGTATCAGAAGAAGAACTATGAGCAGGTAATACACCTTACTCACACTTTCTACCCCTGTGGATGTTTACAGTATGGTATACATCAGTCACCATTGTCCTGTCTGTTTTCAGAGTGAGTTGATCCAGCAGTTCCGGTCCGAGACATTATCCCTCCAGCGGGAGCTACGGCGCCTGTCTTCCAGCCAGGAGGGGGAGCTAGAGGCTGAGAGGGAGCTGAGACACGTCATGCAAGACAAGTGTCAGGTTAGCAGGGGTTACGTATCTCTGTCATAAGCTAGCCTCCCTTAACTCAATGTTTTTAAATGGCTTAATTTCATCTCCTTTACTTCTTGACTTTGATGGCATATTGAGACAGCCATGTCTGTTTATAGTCTGCATATGTGTGTTTCTGTTTTTGTCCGAGCAGAGGCTGGAGGAGAGCATCAAGAAGCTGCAGGAGGCCAAAGACCAGGCAGAGCAGAAAATGAAAGAGGTCAGCCTGGAGTCACAGCAGGTAATCTCTCCTGCTCCCTCATCTTCATCACCTCCCTGCTTGGTCATTAATTCTCACTCTGTATCTCCCATCTGTTAAGCGTGTACACCCAAATAGCCCCTGATGGGTGAGTGAAGTTGAACTGAATTGGAATTCTCCTGACATCATGCTTGTCCCCACACTCAGATATCAGAGAACCTAGAGGAAGCTCACAGTTGGTTCCGGTCCAAGTTTGACAGCCTGAAGAGTGATGGAGAGCCAAACAGATCCATGGGGGACGAGGAACCACAAGAATATGGAGACCACACCCCGGGAGGCAGTAAAGGGGGTGCACAAAGTTCATCATGCAAACGCAACAGAAAGGTGCTTTTCTCTCATATCACTTTATCAACTCTCACTAATAATAAGTCTGCAGTCCTCTCAGCTTTTATGCCTTCTTTGTTTGGTGTTTCAATGGTAGCTCTTTACCACAGTTCTCCCAAAGTGACTCCATTAAACTCAATGAAAGAGACTCTAGGGAGTGCTAAAATCCCTGAGTGAAAAGTATGTCTTCACTGGCTGAGAAATTCAGAGAATTGTCCAATCTGTAGGAGTAAGAATTACAGCTATTCATTAACTTATAAATAGTCCTCAAACCTCTTAGCTCTACTGGGTAAATGTTTGGTTCTCTTGGGGGGGGGGGGGGGTTTAAAGCGCTGAGAACTTTCTCGGTTGCAGGCACAGACTATTCACATTTTTCAGGGAAGGACATTTCTAGTAAAAAGGACCAGTTTTAACACCAGTTGTGTGATCCAAATAAATTTATCAGACACTTTATGAAAATGGTCTGAGGTGTTCGTCTCAATGGCTTTATTCTGTGTCTTGTCAAAGAGAGTGGTGTTGTCTTACAGACAGTTACCCAGTGGCTATGGGGATGTGTACTTGAACAGGATGAGAGTGGTTCCGGACGTAGACTCATAAGTTCTCTATTTTACTCTTGTCATGTTCCAGACTCTGTGTGATAGCAGGCCTCCAGAACCTCCAGAGTGGGAGAGATGGAGATCCACCATGCAACGCTGGGAGACCAAGAGAGAGCTGGCTCGCATTGCAAATGGATACAAACCTGGTGGGATACAGGCACTGACACACTCACAATAAGACACGCATACTGTATAGTACACACACTGGACCAAGTCACATGGAGAAACCAACCCCTCACACAATGATCCCTTTTATTTATCCAAAACATTGAACACCAAGAAATATGAGTGAGATAGCAGCTGAGAACTGTGATGTCATCCTTTTATCTCAGTCTGCACTGTGTAAAGCTGGTTTTGAACATGCTGTTTTCAGAATAAGAACTGTACAATTATAACTTATACAAAGATTGTTCTTATTTTTATATTCTTCATACAAAATTATAATATTACTGTACAAATGTTTTTTTGACTGGATTCACAGTTTTGTATGTACAGAAGATGGATGATTTGTAATGACATTGATCCTTCCTTTGAAAGCTTCTTGGCTGTGCAGGCCAGGGCCATTCAGAGTCAGTATGCGCTGTATCAAGGAAGGCCCTAGAGTTAACATAAACCAATAGGAAGGGCTCAGAGTCCATAATGTCCAATAGGATGGATGATGTTGTTCAACAGGTTCATGCTTCTATCTTAAACACAATCGTCATGCTAAAGAATCCATACTCTGGAGTGTGACAGTGAGACATTTGGAGATTGGAGTCTGCGGTGGATTGAGAAGCATCGTTTACCTTGATGTACACTAAGGTGTGAGGTGTTAATGGTACAGACAGACTAGTCCATGATGTCCCATCACTATTCTTTGCCACTGGGGACACACTTAGCTACAAATCCTGAGCAAAAGGTCACTATGGATTCAAAAGCGCACAGTAACACCATTCCAATGGCGTCCACAAGGCCAGACAGGTAACAACAGTCAAGACGAACAAGGTCTCCACATCGGACACCACTTCTCTGTTCAGCCACTGGACGGCAGCACAGTGTCCACTATTTACCTCATAGAAAAGACTCCCAAAAACATTGGCAGGCAAAACACTGATCTGAGTGAATGCAGTCCATACTGGCAGTACAATCCCCTCAATATGATTTAATAACGCTCTTTACTACTGTCAACATCTGATGTTTAAGTGATTCAAATAATGAATGAATTGACATGCCATTTCAAAACCAAAAAGGTAAACCCATGACACCAAAAAGTAAATATAAATAAATGATGTGCTTGACTTGGATTGAAATAGGTGCCGGTACTCATTTTCGGTACAGGAGCTCCACAATACTTTGAGCTAATACTATTCTATAAGAGGAACAGGAGCTCCACGATACTTTGAGCTAATACTATTCTATAAGAGGAACAGGAGCTCCACAATACTTTGAGCTAATACTATTCTATAAGAGGAACAGGAGCTCAAGCGGTAGAACATTTGAGGTGCCAGTACTCCGTACCAGTGACCTCCTTCCCAAGTCAAGCACTGGATATGTACATGAGTAGACAGTGAAGTGATCATGGTTTTGCCTGGTGGTGATGACATTATTTGCAAATTCTGTGATAAGAGAAAAAGGTAGTCCCAGGATTGAGATGGAAGTGAATCTGAACAGAACACCTCAGACAGATTGGTGAGGAGAGTTGAGGTCACAGGTAAGTTCTAGTTGTTGGTGGGTGGAGGATTTCAGAGGTCACCATACAGAACACTTGTTGACTGGATGCATGGGGGAACCCTTTGGACAGTGAAACACTCGGGCAAACTCATCAAACTGGGACACACTGCCAATTACCCTGCAGGGGTGGAGGGGAGAGATAATGGTCCAATCAGAGAGGCGATACATATTATGTACGGCCTGTGATAGGCTGATGCACATCAGGAAAGTGAGGAAGTGTATGTACCTGTAATGCTCTGGTGCGTGCTTGTCAGTCAGTAGCTGCAGGTATATGGACTGAGAACGTCTCTTCATACACCAGTTCTAATAGGAGACAGTTTGCAGTAAAAAATATCATCTTTACTTCCACTGCAACAACAAAAAGATTCCCAGGTCGAAACAACACTACATAGTTTGTACCTGTGCGAAGGCGATGAAGAGTAATTGTTCATGTGTGTATTTGAGTCCAGGGAGAGGTCTTTCTGGACCATGTTCTCTGATCCACTTCTGATATGCCTGGAGAGAGTGAAACAGAAATGGATAGAGGTAAAGAGAGAGATGAGATTTGAGTTGTGGGTTTACAGACAGCTTGTCATTAGTCCATAGAGACAGTGACTGAGGGCTCTATTCAATGCGATAGAAACTTAAAGATACTTTCCGATTGAGCCAACATACAGTGTTTACCATGAATGCATTCTCCTCTAAAGCAGGAACATTTATTTTAAATTTCAATGATGCGTTAAAGCTGAACTTCCGTAATGCGGATTGAATGGATCCCTGACAGAGAGTAATCAGTCATGATTGACAGCTAGCACAGTCTATTGGAAGATTTCACTCACAAAATAAGACAGTTTAAGGCCTCCCATGTCTGCTATATTCTCCCCCAGAGTCAGACGGCCATTCACCTGCAGACACACAGGGGAAAGACACCATTACAACTCCCATTACAGGTGTGTGTGAGTGTCCAGTAAGCAGTACAACAAGGTATGCTATGCACCCACTTTCTGGTTATAGACGGTGAAGTTGTCGTAGAGTTTGACGATGCACTCTGCTTTCTTCTGAAACTTCTTGTATGACTCCTCCGTCCACCACTGCTTCAGGTTGCCGTGGCGATCATACTGTCCGCCTAAGAGTAAGGTGACATCACTTAGCATGGGGGTCACTATTTGGCCACGCTGCAAGGTACAGTTGGCTATAGCCTTTTACTCTGTCTGAAGTAATTTGACTGATTTCATTGGTTGGGATAGGGGGAGGCGGAACTTCCGTACCTTGCAGCATGGCCTAATAGTGACAACCCACTTAGATGGGGGGGGCAAGGCTTAAGTTAGGATGACCAATGTGGACAAAGACATGAACCCCTTATTCAGAACTGATATTATACTGACATTACAGTTATACTACTGTTAGGCTACAACTGTTCATACCCTATTGGATTTTAGGCTTTTCTAGGACACATTTAAGACAAGGGGACGTTCTCTCACCCCAGTCATCATATCCATGTGTCAGCTCATGACCGATGATGGCTCCTATTCCTCCATAGTTTAGAGATCTAGAGGGGGATAGGGGAGGGATGAGTTACTAATCACTTAACATTTGAGGACATCAACATAATGTATATTTATAATAACACAGTATAACACAAACTGATAAACTTCTGTTCAGCCTGAAGTTCTAACCCCCGTCCTGAAGGGGACAGTAGAGTATTACATACATCATATTCTGACCTGTTGACACATCCAACTGTTATTAACAACTGAAGAGCGTGAGAGTCCTGACCACCTCTCCTTGACCCAGGTGGGTGAGGAGTGTTTAGTGTAGTCTGGCAGACCATGCAGATGGAGACTGATACGATGCAAGGACGGCCAGAGGCTCGGGGGTATCCACATGGCTAATTCTGAAAATGACTTTCTGACAGGATGTCGATACCCTGCTGAGAGTTGCCCTCCAAACCTGAATAAAATAACTGACTGAGTGAGGCTTCATTACCTGGGGCCTGATAGCAGCGTTGGGCTAGCCTCCGTCTATATGGCAGGTTAGGGATACTGTAGTAATAACTGCAGGGAACGGGACCACGCACACACATCTAATATCATATTCCATTCATCAGTATGCATGGGTGGATGCAGCGGTCGTTTATGTGGAGTGGTCCCTTCTAATGGAATAAGTATGTGAATAAATAATACCGTGCTGTGAGAGTTGAGGGTTGCAGTATAACTGTGACCATTAACGGAAAGGGGAATGGTTTAGAGGTAGAATACGAGGGGTAATGTAGGAGGAAAGCATTGGTAATGCTGTAGAAGGGTTGTCCTGGAGTGCTACAGTACAACGGGTGCAGGCTTTCGTTCCGGTCTAGTAGGCTATTAACTAACTCACTTGATACAACTAATCAGTGTCTTGATTAGCAGTTGATTAAAATATTCCGAGTTGTACTCACTGTGGAAAGTCTGGGTCGTACAGTGTGGGCTGAAGGATTCCAGCGGGAAATACTACAAGTAAAGAAAGAGGTGATAGCAGACGATAAAGAGAGGGGTAGGGAGGCAGTGATGCAGTATAAGAGGAGTAAATAGAGGTAGGGTAACCATTAGCTCTTGTGGCTGATGGCTGTGTTTGTCTGGCCCTCTCTGTCCTATGCTGCCTGCTCTGTAACTCACCATTGATTTTTCTGTGAAGTAAATCCTCGGGGCAGATACAGACACCACTAGAGGCCAAGACTGAGGGGAGATGACAGTGTGTGTGTGGGGAGCTGGTGTAAGCAAGTGAATGCAGAATAAGTGTGTTAGGGCATGTGGGTGCCTCATCACATGGATTGACCAGAAAGAAGGAGGAGTGTGTTAACTTGTATATACTAAGAGCGTTGATGTGCTATGGGATCACACACTGACTCACCCATTTGGTTCTTGTTTGGGAGATGGTAGGCATTGAGGGCCTGAGGGGGAAGGAGCCACCTGAGAGGGAAACAAAGTCAATCAGAGATGTATTAATCCTCCATTCACTAAACATCTTCAAACAACAAGAGACACAAAGACACTTAAGTGACACAGGCAATTTGTTTCAAAACTTTTGAGTTTTTTTTAAGGTGAAAATATTCTATAATTAGTCCAATATTGATAATTCCTGTCTGCATAAGAAAACACTCCCTTCGTCATAATCTTTACATCCAGGCGCATCGATTTGAGGACATTTCCCAAATTAATAACTTTGAAATTCAGAGATGCCCTTGTTCAGGTGGGAAAGACGGATGGCCCTACAGACAGCGGAGAGATTGGCAGACGGGTGGAGGGATGAGGACATGTTTTCTCTGCAGAGGGAGAGATTAATGATGAAAGGAGTATATTTGTGATAGAGGAAGTCATGATTTGGCAGTACTGGGTGGAGGGCTTCAGCTTGTTCGGACACAAGCTCAGTTTTGAGTTCTGTCCTAGGAGCACATTTTAAACAGTTACACAAAAGACGAGCTTATGGTTTCTTCAATTTGTGGGTACATCACTTGTATAATCTTCACTTTAGTTCCTCTTGTCATAAAATGTACGGTTTTGTGTCAAGAGGTGCATAGAACTTTGAATCTGTGTGTAGTTGTGTTAGTGTGAGACTGAACATCTGGAGCAGTTGAAAGCATCACTTACGCGGTCTTGTCCACCTGCTTGTGGATCTTCTTGACAGACATCTTGATGTTAAAATTAATACTGTTGAGGATGTTTTTGAAATAGGTATTTTCATCCACATCAAACTGGAGAACAAATAACAGAGATGGAGAGAGTCAATGAGAGCGAGAGAAAGAGAGAGAGAGTACGTCTGAGTAGAAGTGGTCTCACCCCATACTCCTGGTCTATGAGCTCTGGTTTGAGTAGGAAGTCTGGATAGCCTGTCATCACCATCATATGCTGCAGCTGAGAGAGGGAAGGGAGGAAACGGTCAGAGAAAAGAGGGGAAGAGAGAGTGAAAGAGACTTTGCACATATTGAGCCGACATGTCCTTCATAGACCACACACACACACACGACCAGCTAGTCAAGCAGACTGTTATAATGGGATTACACTGGAGCACTTTTGTTTCAGCAAGTGCTCTAAAAGGATTAAGACCTTACATTCTGAATGGATCAGACAACATACTGAGATAGGGATTTAATAAACCAGTATTAAACTGATCCAGAATAAGACAACCCCTGCTTTCATCCTACATTGTACTAAAGTAGGCCTATTTGAGATAGTGTGGTATCCTGACCTTGGCCCTGGCTGCCTCCTTGGTCACCTCATCCATCCAGTCCAGCTCTTGCAGCCGGAGGCTCAGTGAGTGCTTTATGTCCTCTACCAGCTCCTGTACCTGAGGGAAGAGAACAGGGGTTAGAGGTCAGTTGTTTTTAAGGATTCTATTGGGAATGGGCTAGAGATAGCTGTATCAGGTAAGCCCAAAGTCAGATGGACCCTTCCTCCTATTCCAGGGACTTTTCATAGATCTGAAACTGAAAGGATGGGTTAGCTGTAATATGAAGGAAATTCCTACATACAATGGCTAGGGTTTGGGGGTTGAGGCTATGTTGGCATTGAACACAAGTGAGGGAAAGAGGGGGGAGAAAGGAAGGAAGGGAGGAGTGAGAGGAGGAGGAATAGATGATGAAGAGCTTAAATAAAGATAAGGGTCAGAGGGGTTAGGAATGCCATTGGAAACCACATCCCCTAGAATGAACAAGCTACTATATACAAGCAGACGAGGATAGAGAGGGATAAGGTGTGATGATGGAAGGCTTAGGGTGGGATGGAGATAGAGGCATTTTCAGTTCTACTTCATATAGAATCACCAGACCATTACAAAAAGAAACAAAGAAAGAGGGACAGAAGCTGCCCCACATTGGCCCTGCTGTGAGGCAGTGGTGGAAAAAGTACCCATTTGTCATACTTGAGTGAAAGTTGATACCTTAATAGAAAATGACTCAAGTGAAAGAGGGACAGAAGCTGCCCCACATTGGCTTTGCTGTGAGGCAGTGTTGGAAAAAGTACCCATTTGTCATACTTGAGTGAAAGTTGATACCTTAATAGAAAATGACTCAAGTGAAAGTCACCCAGTAAAATACTACTTGAGTAAAAGTCTAAAATAATTTGGTTTTAAATGTACTTAAGTATCAAAAGTACATGCAATTGCTAAAATACTTATTTTTTACTTTTATATTATATAATATAAAAGTCAAAGTATAAATCATTTCAAATCCCTTATATTAAGCAAACCAGGCATCACTATTTTTTAAATGTAATTATTATTTTTACGGATTGCTGCACACTCATAATTTACAAACAAAGCATTTGTGTATAGTGAGTCTGCCAGATCAGCGGCAGTAGGGATGACCAGGGATGTTCTCTGTATAGTGAGTCTGCCAGATCAGCGGCAGTAGGGATGACCAGGGATGTTCTCTGTATAGTGAGTCTGCCAGATCAGCGGCAGTAGGGATGACCAGGGATGTTCTCTGTGACCAGGGATAGTGAGTCTGCCAGATCAGCGGCAGTAGGGATGACCAGGGATGTTCTCTGTGACCAGGGATGTTCTCTGTATAGTGAGTCTGCCAGATCAGCGGCAGTAGGGATGACCAGGGATGTTCTCTGTATAGTGAGTCTGCCAGATCAGCGGCAGTAGGGATGACCAGGGATGTTCTCTGTATAGTGAGTCTGCCAGATCAGCGGCAGTAGGGATGACCAGGGATGTTCTCTGTTTAGTGAGTCTGCCAGATCAGCGGCAGTAGGGATGACCAGGGATGTTCTCTGTTTAGTGAGTCTGCCAGATCAGCGGCAGTAGGGATGACCAGGGATGTTCTCTGTGACCAGGGATAGTGAGTCTGCCAGATCAGCGGCAGTAGGGATGACCAGGGATGTGCCAGATCTCTGTATAGTGAGTCTGCCAGATCAGCGGCAGTAGGGATGACCAGGGATGTTCTCTGTATAGTGAGTCTGCCAGATCAGCGGCAGTAGGGATGACCAGGGATGTTCTCTGTAGTAGTGAGTCTGCCAGATCAGATCAGCGGCAGTAGGGATGACCAGGGATGTTCTCTGAGTGAGTCTCTCCTAGGGATAGGGATGTTGTGAATCAGACCATGACCAGGGATTTCTCTGTTTAGTGAGTCTGCCAGATCAGCGGCAGTAGGGATAGGGAGCATTCAAAATGTAATTACTACTTTTTGGGTGTTGGAAAATCTATAGAGTAAAAAGTACATTATTTTCTTAAGAATGTAGTAAAGTAAAAAATGTCTAAAATAGAAAAAGTAAAAAGTGCAGATACTCCAAAAACTACTTAATAAGTACTTTACACCACTGCTGTGAGGAGAGAGTGAGAAACAGAGATAGAAGCTGCCCCACCTTCGCCCTGCTGTGAGAGGAGAAGTGCTGCTGGACGAAGAGTGCTCCCAGGGCCATGCCGAAGTGTTTGTTGGCCTGGGTGAAACACAGCCTCCCCAGCTCCAGTTGACGCTCCGTACCGTCAATCTCCCGGGAAAACTCATGGATGGTGCTCCGGAACGCCGTGGACAGGTGTTCACTGAGAGCTGCTACAATCCGCCACAGCATGTAGTTATGGAGAACCCTGGCAAGAGAAATCGAGAGAGGAGGGGGGAACGATGACTTTTCGTTTTTAACAAGGCTTTATTGTATAATTAAGGAGTGCCCCTTCAAAGATTCAATGTGGAAAACTTCCGGAAAAAGATGAATGCAAAAAATACAGGAGAAGGGTAAAGACAGAAAAGGTGGGCAAAGAGAGAGAGGGAGGACAGCAAAGGAGATACAAGCAGGTTAGAGGAGAGAGCAAAGGGGAGGTTAGAAGAGGGGGAGGACAGCAAAGGAGATACAAGCAGGTTAGAGGACAGCAAAGGAGATACAAGCAGGTTAGAGGAGAGAGAGGGGGAGGACAGCAAAGGAGATACAAGCAGGTTAGAGGAGAGAGAGGGGGAGGACAGCAAAGGAGATACAAGCAGGTTAGAGGAAAGAGAGGGGGAGTACAGCAAAGGAGATACAAGCAGGTTAGAGGAGAGAGAGTGGGAGGACAGCAAAGGAGATACAAGCAGGTTAGAGGAGAGAGATACAAGCAGGTTAGGGGAGGACAGCAAAGGAGATACAAGCAGGTTAGAGGAGAGAGAGGGGGAGGACAGCAAAGGAGATACAAGCAGGTTAGAGGAGAGAGAGGGGGAGGACAGCAAAGGAGATACAAGCAGGTTAGAGGAGAGAGAGGGGGAGGACAGCAAAGGAGATACAAGCAGGTTAGAGGAGAGAGAGGGGGAGGACAGCAAAGGAGATACAAGCAGGTTAGAGGAGAGACAGAGTATGGGCAGGGGGAAGAGAGGAGTGATGGATAGAAAATGAAGAGAAAGGAGATACAAGCAGGTTAGAGGAGAGACAGAGTATGGGCGGGGGGAAGAGAGGAGTGATGGATAGAAAATGAAGAGAAAGGAGGGCATAAAGGAAGGGTCAAAGAGTGACTCAGACGAGTAGAAGTAAAAAATATATTTCATTCATGTCTTCAAACATTATTTTCCCTTCACAGTAATGTAAAGTTGTGCTTAATGAGTTGAGGGGTCCCACAGAGTGAACATATCCATTCTGCCCTCAGGACAAGTGGCCCTGTCTCCAACTGCGAGACTCCGTTCCACGTTGTTTTCTGTTTTTATTTTTGATGTGTGCGCTGCATATTAAATCAAAGCAGTCCAAGTGTCTCGCCAACAAAGCGCTTCTGAAGTGAAATGAATTGAGGAGAGAGGGAGTGCAAGAGAAAGAGAGAACGGAGGAAGAGGAAGACTGAGACAATGTCTGTTCTTTTATACCTCTAATAATCAGTACAGATCAATGTGTTGGAGTTGTTGCAGCTTTGCTTGGTTTTGTGTTTGAGTTTGTTTACTCTGTTGAATAAAACACCTGTTTTATTCATTTGTTGTAGATGTGTGTGAAAATCTAATCCCATATGGAGTTGGTGTGTGCGGTGGTAGGTAGCTTTAGGAGACCTGGGAGATTAGACAGAAATGAAAAGGCTTTAGTTAAATGTATTCTAATGATAAAACAATAGCCCTGAATCATCATGGGATGGGAATAAAAAAACACTAGAAGACTGGATTGTAATGCTCATTGTTAAGATAAAATACATTGTCCCTCCAGAATACTTTCAGATATTACCCTCTGTAATAATGGTCCTACAGCTCCTACCCACAGTCTAAACACACACACACACTCTCCCCCTTGAGACGAGCGTGAGTGATAGTGACAGATGGATGAGCAGAGAGGAAGGTGGGAATAAGAGGGAGAGGAGGAGAGGTTGTAAAGAGACACTGGTGTTGTCATTACTGTTTCAGCCTCATTGGACACCAGCTCATCTGGTTAATGGGATTGGATGCAGTTGTCTGGGTCTTGTCAATAGAACCCAGCAACATGGGCCTTACACACAGTGCCAGAGGGAGGGTGGGAGAGAAAGAGGGAGGGAGGGAGGGAGGGTGGGTGGGGGAGAATGAGGGTGGGTGGGTGGGTGGGTGGGTGGGGTAGAAGGAAGGAGAGAGGGAGGGTGTGTGGGGGAGAAGGAGGGAGGGAGGGAGGGTGGGGGAGAAGGAGGGAGGGAGGGTGTGTGGGGGGTGTGAGGGGGAGAAGAAGGATGGAGGGAGGGAGGGAGGGTGGGAGGGTGGGTGGGATGAAGAGGGGAAAGAGATGGGACGGCACAGGGTTTGCAAACAATTAGAGAAATTAATTGAGGGCGACAGAAAGATGAGACCCACACAAAGGTCTTGTAAAAAGTGTGTCTAGATTTTCTTCTCCCTCTGACTACGACACACAGGGGCCAGAGCGCCACATAAATCTGGACTGTCTGAATAACAGGAGGGGGACACAGGAGGGGAACACAAGAGGGGCACACGCACTGTTCTGGAACACAGTAGATGTGTGTTTTTGTTTCTTTCTCTGTCTGACACCATTTTGCCACTCAGCAGGTAAAGAAGCTCAGTGAGTGCCCACTGCGAGAACAGACTTTGTGAACAGACTTTGTGTGTATCTCTGAGTGTATATTTTACTTATTTATTTTATTTATTTAACCATTATTTAACTAGGCAAGTCAGTTAAGAACAAATTCTTATTTACAATGACGGACTACCAAAAGGCAAAAGGCTTCCTGCTGGGACAGGGGTTTAAAAATAATAATACAAAATATTTATACACTACCGTTCAAAAGATTGGGGTCACTTAGAAATGTCCTTGTTTTTGAAAGAAAAGCACATGTTTTTGCCCATTAAAATAACATCTAATTGATCAGAATTTTTTTTATTTCACCTTTATTTAACCAGTTTGGCTAGTTGAGAACAAGTTCTCATTTGCAACTGCGACTTGGCCAAGATAAAGCAAAGCAGTGTGACAGACAACAACAGAGTTACACATGGAGTAAACAATAAACAAGCCAATGACACAGTAGAAAAAAGAAAGTCTATATAAATTGTGTGTAAAAGGCATGAGGAGGTAGGCAATAAATAGGCCATAGGAGCGAATAATTACAATTTAGCAGATTAACACTGGACTGATAAATAAGCAGATAATGATGTGCAAGTAGAGATAGTGGTGTGCAAAAGAGCAGAAAAGTAAATAAAATAAAAACAGTATGGGGATGAGGTAGGTAGATCGGGTGGGCTATTTACAGATGGACTATGAACAGCTGCAGCGATTGGTTAGCTGCTCAGATAGTTGATGTTTAAAGTTGGTGAGGGAAATAAAAGTCTACAACTTCAGCGATTTTTGCAATTCGTTCTAGTCACTAGAAGCAGAGAACTGGAAGGAAAGGCGGCCAAACGAGGTGTTGGCTTGATGATGATGAGTGAGATATAGTGAGATATACCTGCTGGAACGTGTGCTACGGGTGGGTGTTATCGTGACCAGTGAACTGATTTAAGTCTGGCAACCATCATACAGGTCGCAGCGGTGGGTGTTTTAAGGGGATTTGGTAACAGAACAGATGGCACTGTGATAGACTGCATCCAGTTTGCTGAGTAGAGTATTGGAAGGTATTTTGTAGATGACATCGCCGAAGTCGAGGATCGGTAGGATAGTCAGTTTTACTAGGGTAAGTTTGGCGGCATGAGTGAAGGAGGCTTTGTTGCAAAATAGAAAGCCGATTCTTGATTTGATTTTGGATTGGAGATGTTTAATATGAGTCTGGAAGGAGAGTTTACAGTCTAGCCAGACACCTAGGTACTTATAGTTGTCCACATATTCTAGGTCGGAACCGTCCAGGGTAGTGATGCTAGTCGGGCGGGCGGGTGCGGGCAGCGAACGGTTGAAAAGCATGCATTTGGTTTTACTAGCGTTTAAGAGCAGTTGGAGGCCACGGAAGGAGTGTTGTATGGCATTGAAGCTCGTTTGGAGGTTAGTTAGCTGTTGGCCGGGGTAGGAGTAGCCAGGAGGAAGGCATGGCCTGCTGTTGAGAAATGTGATTATCATGGATTTATCAGTGGTGACCGTGTTACCTAGCCTCAGTGCAATGGGCAGCTGGGGTGCTCTTGTTCTCCATGGACTTTACAGTGTCCCAAAACTTTTTGGAGTTAGAGCTACAGGATGCAAATTTCTGCTTGAAAAAGCTAGCCTTTGCTTTCCTGACTGACTGCGTGTATTGATTCCTGACTTCCATGAACAGTTGCACATCGCGGGGACTATTCGATGCTATTGCAGTCCGCCACAGGATGTTTTTGTGCTGGTCTAGGGCAGTCAGGTCTGGAGTGAACCAAGGGCTATATCTGTTCTTAGTTCTGCATTTTTTGAACGGGGCATGCTTATTTAAGATGGTGAGGAAACTACTTTTAAAGAATGACCAGGCATCCTCGACTGACGGGATGAGGTCAATAACCTTCCAGGATACCCAGGCCAGGTCGATTAGAAAGGCCTGCTCGCAGAAGTATTTTAGGGAGCGTTTGAGAGTGATGAGGGGTGGTCGTTTGACCGCAGACCCATAGCGGAGACAGCCAATGAGGCAGTGATCGCTGAGATCCTGATTGAAAACAGCAGAGGTATATTTGGAGGACAAGTTGGTCAGGATAATGTCTATGAGGGTGCCCATGTTTACGGATTTAGGGTTGTACCTGGTGGGTTCCTTGATGATTTGTGTGAGATTGAGGGCATCTAGTTTAGATTGTAGGACTGCCGGGGTTTTAAGCATATCCCAGTTTAGGTTACCTAACAGAACGAACTCTGAAGCTAGATGGGCGGCGATCAATTAAAAAATGGTGTCCAGGGCACAGCTGGGGTCGATAGCAGGTGGCAACAGTGAGAGACTTATTTCTGGAGAGGTTCATTTTTAAAATGAGAAGTTCAAACTGTTTGGGTATAGACCTGGAACGTATGACAGAACTTTGCAGGCTCTCTCTGCAGTAGATTGCAACTCCTCCCCCTTTGGCAGTTCTATCTTGACGGAAAATGTTGTAGTTGGGTATGGAAATCTTTGGAGGCCTTCCTAAGCCAGATCAGACACGGCAAGGACATCAGGGTTGGTGGAGTGTGCTAAAGCAGTGAGTAAAACAAATTTAGGGAGGCTTCTGATGTTGACATGCATGAAACCAAGGCTTTTTCGATCACAGAAGTCAACAATTGAGGGTACCTGGGGACACGCAGGGCCTCGGTTTACCTCTACATCACCCGAGGAACAGAGGAGGAGTAGGATGAGGGTACGGCTAAAGACTATCAAGACTGGCCGCCTAGAGCGTTGGGGACTAAGAATAAAAAGGAGCAGATTTCTGGGCGTGGTAGAATAGATTCAGGGCATAATGTGCAGATGGGTATGGTGGGGTGCGGGTACAGCAGAGGTAAGCCCAGGCACTGAGTGATGATAAGAGATGTTGTATCTCTGGATAAGCTGGTTGTAATGGGTGAGGTCACCACATGTGTGGGAGGTGGGACAAAGGAGGTATCAGAGGTATAATGAGTGGAACTAGGGGCTCCATTGTAAACTAAAACAATGATAACTAACCTAAACTACAGTATACAAGGCATATTGACATATGAGAGAGACATACAGCGAGGCATAAAGTAAGCACAGGTGTTGATTTGGAGAGATAGCTAAGACAACAACGGGTGAGACAACAACAGCTAATCAGCTTAAACAACAACAGGTAAAATAGCGATGAATGGGCAGAGAGGGTCGGTTAACTACACACAGGGCCTGAGTTTGTGGCTGGGGCCGACAGATAAACAAAAAAATAAACAGAATGGAGTACCATGATTAATGGAGAGCCCAGCAGGCATCAGCTATGTAGCCAAGTGATCATAATGTCCAGTGAACAGCAATAGATGGAACAGGGAAGCCGCGGGGTAGTTGTTACTATGCTAGCACGCGGGAGACACAGCGTTTAAAGTTAGTAGCCCGGGGCTAGTAGAAGCGTCTGCTCCGACGTCCGACGTAGGCCGGTTGAAGGCACAGCAGATCAGTCGTTGTGGTGTGGCGGTGCGCCGTGTCGACTAAGGATCCAAGCCAGGTTAGCGAAAGAGGTATTGTAGTTGTAGTAATTTAGTTTTCTAGCCGGGAGATGTGCCTGGCTTACGGCTAGCTGGTGCTAGCTTCGGGGCAGGGGCATTGGCCACTATGGCCACTCGGTAGCAGCGGTGATCCGGTGCCAATGTCCAGAGCTTACGGCAAGGATCCGGTGGAGTAGTGGGTTCTAGCCGTGTTTGGGTGGAGTCCGGGTGAACAACTGAGTAGGCCGGGAGGTGGGCCTCAGGCATAGCTTCGGTACTGTGTAACTCGGTGGGTGCTATCCTAGCTGTGAAGATCAGGAGTAATGGTCCAGGGATTACGGCAGGAATCCGGTGTTGTAGTGGAGAGACAGTCTGTTACTGGTAGGCTGGCGAGCATTATCCAGGCAAAAAAAAGGGGCTGGTATCTGTGCAGAAGGTAAAGGCCGCTAGCAGTGGCTAACAATGACTAAATAGCTTGTAGCTAATTAGCTTCTGATGGCTAGGTGGTTCTTGCTATAAGGTCTAAAAATGTAAAATAATAGCGTTTCTGTATCACATTGGGTGAGGCAGGTTACCTGAAAGTATAATTGAACTAAAATGGAGAAGAGATTGAAAATAAATTGAAATATACACAAAAAAAGATGAAAAATACAAAGGTACACGAGAGGACGAACAAAACACGTCTGCACTGCTACGCCATCTTGGAAATCTGACATTGTAGACATTGTTAATGTTGTGAATGACTATGGTAGACGGAAGCGGCTGATTTTTAATGGAATATCTACATAGGCGTACAGAGGCCCATTATCAGAAACCATCACTCCTGTGTTCCAATGGCACGTTGTGTTAGCTAATCCAAGTTTATAATTTTAAAAGGCTAATTGGTCATTACAAAACCCTTTTGCAATTATGTTTGCACAGCTGAAAACTGGCCTTCTTTAGACTAGTTGAGTATCTGGAGATTAGCATTTGTGGGTTCGATTACAGGCTCAAAATGGGAGCGGCAAGGTGGTTAGAGCGTTGGACTAGTAACCGGAAGGTTGCAAGTTCAAATCCCCGAGCTGACAAGGTACAGATCTGTCGTTCTGCCCCTGAACAGGCAATTACCCCACAGTTCCTAGGCCGTCATTGAAAATAAGAATTTGTTCTTAACTGACTAAAGGTAAATAAAGGTAAAATAAATAAATAAAAAATAATAAAAATGTCCAGAAACAAAAAACTTTCTTCTGAAACTCATCAGTCTATTCTTGTTCTGAGAAATGAAGGCTATTCCATGCGAGAAATTGCCAAGAAACGGAAGATATCGTACAACGCTGTGTACAACTCCCTTCACAGAACAGCGCAAACTGGCTCTAACCAGAATATAAAGAGGTGTGGGAGGCCCCGGTGCACAACTGAGCAAGAGGACAAATACATTAGAGTGCCTAGTTTGAGAAACAGACGCCTCACAAGTCCTCAACTGGCAGCTTCATTAAATAGTACCCGCAAAACACCAGTCTCAACGTCAACAGTGAAGAGGCCACTCCGGGATGCTGGCCTTCTAGGCAGAGGTCCTCTGTCCAGTGTCTGCATTCTTTTTGCCCATCTTTTATTTTTATTGTCCAGTCTGAGATATGGCTTTTTCTTTGTAACTCTGCCTAGAAGGCCAGCTTCCCGGAGTCATCTCTTTACCCAGGGATGTGTGTGCTTTGTGGACCTTTAACAGAATGTCACTGGCCGAACGGGTGTTGTATGTGGAGGATGAGGGCTGCAGTAAATATCTCAGATAGGGGGGAGTGAGGCCTAAGAGTTTTTTTTAAATAAGCATTAACCAGGGGGTCTTGCAACAGGTATACAGAGATTACCAGTTTACAGAAGAGTATAGAGTGCAGTGATGTGTCCTATAAGGAGCATTGGTGGCAAATCTGATGGCCGAATGGTAAAGAACATCTAGCTGACAGAGAGCACCTACCTGCCAATCTATAAATTACGTCTCCATAATCTAGCATGGGTAGGATGGTCATCTGAATCAGGGTTAGTGTGGCAGCTGGGGTGAAAGAGGAGCGATTACGATAGAGGAAACCAAGTCTAGATTTAACTTTAGCCTGCAGCTTTGATATGTTCTGAGAGAAGGACAGTGTACCGTCTAGCCATACTCCCAAGTACTTGTATGAGGTAACTACCTCAAGCTCTAAACCCTCAGAGGTAGAGAAAGCTTGTTGGACACTAAGAAAGCTTTGTTGAAGAGCGTTTAACACAAATTCCGGGGAGTGGCCAGCTGAGTATAAGACTGTATCATCTGCATATAAATGGATGTGAGAGCTTCCTACTGCCTGAGCTATGTTGTTGATGTAAATTGAGATGAGCATGGGGCCTAGGATCGAGCCTTGGGGTACTCCCTTGGTGACAGGCAGTGGCTGAGACAGCAAAATTTCTGACTTTATACATGTGTGTGTCTGCCCGCCCACTCTCTCCAGGCAGTTTGTGGTGGTGTGATAGTGGCAGTAACCCATGGGGAGGCCCCACCCCAGCGTGTTTAGAGTCCAGATGAAGGCCTGTTTCTGGGCTGCATTATTGACCTCCCAGGGCCTCAGCTCTGCTGCTCCATAAAGCAGGCAGACGTATGGTTGGCCTTTGTCAAACCCCTCTGTCACTGCCTCACCCCTTGTTGGGCCCAAATGGGACTCTCTGTGTCCCAAATAGGTGTGTGTGTCCCTCTGTGTGTGTGTGTGTTTATATCGATGGGATTGCTCTCATGTAGGTGTGAATGTCAATTTACCTACCTCATCCCCATACTGTTTATATTTATTTACTTTTCTGCTCTTTTGCACACTAGTATCTATACCTGTACATGACCATCTGATCATTTATCACTCCAGTGTTAATCTGCAAAATGGTAATTATTCACCTACCTCCTCATGCCTTTTGCACACAATGTATATAGACTCTCTCTTTTTATTTTTTTATTCTACTGTGTTATTGACTTGTTAATTGTTTACTCCATGTGTAACTCTGTGTTGTCTGTTCACACTGCTATGCTTTATCTTGGCAAGGTCGCAGTTGTAAATGAGAACTTGTTCTCAACCAGCCTACCTGGTTAAATAAAGGTGAAATAAAATAAATAAATAAAAATGTTTGGTTGTGTATGTGTGTGTGTGTGTTGTTGGGGGAGGGTGAGATCCCATACTGAGAAGCACAGGGGCATTTCACGACAGTTATGCAAATGCACAAGTGGTGCACAGTGGGTGGCGGTAGGAACAGAGTCTGCCACACCCAGTGATGTGTGTGTGTTGTGTGTGTGTGAGGGAGGGGGGAGAGAGGAAACAGCGACCCTAACCTTTGATTAAACACAGATAATGGACTCAGCAGGAGTGATTCAGAGAGACAGAGAAACAGATAGAACAGGGGAGAGAGAGAGGTAGGGAAAAAGAGAACAGAGGAAAGGGAGAGAGAGAACAGAGGAAAGGGAGAGAGAGAACAGAGGAAAGGGAGAGAGAGAACAGAGGAAAGGGAGAGAGAGAACAGAGGAAAGGGAGAGAGAGAACAGAGGAAAGGGAAAAAGAGAACAGAGGAAAGGGAAAAAGAGAACAGAGGAAAGGGAGAGAGAGAACAGAGGAAAGGGAAAAAGAGAACAGAGGAAAGGGAGAGAGAGAACAGAGGAAAGGGAGAGAGAGAACTGAGAACAGCCACAGGATGATAGAGAGAGGTATGAAAGATAAATGATAGATAAATGAGATAGCGATGAGAGAGAAGCAGCAAGAGAGACCGTAGGAAAGATGACGAGGGAAGAGAGATGGAGCAACGGAGGGAAAAACAGAATGGAGGAGCGAGACTGGAAAAAGAGAGAGAGGACAGATAGTAAAAGAACAGAAAGTAAAAAGAGGGAAAAAGGAGAAGGAGAAAACAGAGAGAGGAGGGAACATGAAAAGAGGTGTTTATTACTGAAATCACCAGGAGGGAGAGAGAGATGGTGAAAGAAAGAGAGGTAGAGAAAAGAAGGGGAAAACAACAAAAGAAAAGACACCGAAAATCTCCGGAGCCTCCAGGGGATTGGCTGTAATGCTGGTTGTCACCATGGCGATGATAATAAGGGTGATTATAGCAAAGAGCATTATGATAAGATTATTATTACATTATCTGATATTAGATAACATGCCATTTTATGAGAGCACTCACCCCATTGTGTGTCTCTTTTCTCATTTCAAAGAACATCTCACTCAAGAACTGATATATCAGAAAGAAGGAGAAAAGGAGATAAGAGCGGGAGAGCTGGAGGGTGAGCTGGAGGGAGAGAGAGAGAGGGAAGGGGTATGAAGGATGAGGGAGGAAGTTGAGGTGTAGAGTATTGAAAAAGAAGAGAAAAAAGCTAAACAGACAGACATCAATTGAAATGAATTGTAATTATATGAACTGAGAGCGAGTCAGCTACAGACTGGCAGACAGACAGGTGTGAACTGTAGAGTATAACACCAGTCAGTTTTGGAGAGCTGTCAGAAACAGGCACCCTGACTCCCACTAGCCTCCACAGCCACCTCTGGAGTCTGTCAACAGCTGTCCTTGACAGCACAACACTATGTGTGTGTCAAGGTAGGGGGTCCAGATCGATACTAATCATCCACAGTAGAGTTCACCCACCAGTGATACATTCAAAAACAAATGTATACACACTATGACACTTCAATATGACACAATGTATAGAAACAGAAACACAAAGGAATGTAGCAACTCTTACAAAAATGCTTACACATACTAAACTCAAGCATCTGCATTTTTCATTCAACTCTCTAACCTTTACATTATTCCTCTGTCTCTCATCCACCCTCCTCCCTCCTCTCATTCACCCTCCTCCCTCCTCTCATTCACCCTGCTCCCTCCTCTCATTCACCCTGCTCCCTCCTCTCATTCACCCTGCTCCCTCCTCTCATTCACCCTGCTCCCTCCTCTCATTCACCCTGCTCCCCCTCTCATTCACCCTGCTCCCTCCTCTCATTCACCCTGCTCCCCCTCTCATTCACCCTGCTCCCTCCTCTCATTCACCCTGCTCCCTCCTCTCATTCACCCTGCTCCTCCTCCTCTCATTCACCCTGCTCCTCCTCCTCTCATTCACCCTGCTCCTCCTCTCATTCACCCTGCTCCTCCTCCTCTCATTCACCCTGCTCCCTCCTCCTCTCATTCACCCTCCCTCCTCCCTCCTCTCATTCACCCTCCTCCCTCCTCTCATTCACCCCTCCCTCCTCTCATTCACCCTGCTCCCTCCTCTCATTCACCCTGCTCCCTCCTCTCATTCACCCTGCTCCCTCCTCTCATTCACCCTGCTCCCTCCTCTCATTCACCCTGCTCCCTCCTCTCATTCACCCTGCTCCCTCCTCTCATTCACCCTGCTCCCTCCTCTCATTCACCCTGCTCCCTCCCTCATTCACCCTCCTCTCATTCCCTGCTCTCCTCCTCTCATTCACCCTGCTCCCTCCTCTCATTCACCCTGCTCCCTCCTCTCATTCACCCTGCTCCCCCTCTCATTCACCCTGCTCCCTCCTCTCATTCACCCTGCTCCCCCCTCTCATTCACCCTGCTCCCTCCTCTCATTCACCCTGCTCCCTCCTCTCATTCACCCTTCTCCTCCTCCTCTCATTCACCCTTCTCCTCCTCCTCTCATTCACCCTTCTCCTCCTCCTCTCATTCACCCTTCTCCTCCTCCTCTCATTCACCCTTCTCCTCCTCCTCTCATTCACCCTCCTCCCTCCTCTCAATCACCCTCCACCCTCCTCTCAATCACCCTCCTCCCTCCTCTCAATCACCCTCCTCCCTCCTCTCATTCACCCTCCTCCCTCCCTCATTCACCCTCCTCTCATTCACCCTCCTCTCATTCACCCTGCTCCCTCCTCTCATTCACCCTGCTCCCTCCTCTCATTCACCCTGCTCCCTCCTCTCATTCACCCTCCTCCCTCCTCTCATTCACCCTTCTCCTCCTCCTCTCATTCACCCTTCTCCTCCTCCTCTCATTCACCCTTCTCCTCCTCCTCTCATTCACCCTTCTCCTCCTCCTCTCATTCACCCTCCTCCCTCCTCTCATCCACCCTCCTCCCTCCTCTCATTCACCCTCCTCCCTCCTCTCATCCACCCTCCTCCCTCCTCTCATCCACCCTCCCCCTCCTCTCATTCACCCTCCTCTCATTCACCGTCCTCCCTCCTCTCATTCACTCTCCTCCCTCCTCTCATTCACTCTCCTCCTCCTCTCATTCACTCTCCTCCCTCCTCTCATTCACCCTCCTCCCTCCTCTCATTCACCCTCCTCCCTCCTCTCATTCACCCTCCTCCCTCCTCTCATTCACCCTCCTCCCTCCTCTCATTCACCCTCCTCCCTCCTCTCATTCACCCTCCTCCCTCCTCTCATTCACCCTCCTCCCTCCTCTCATTCACTCTCCTCCCTCCTCTCATCCACCCTCCTCCCTCCTCTCATTCACCCTCCTCCCTCCTCTCATTCACCCTCCTCCCTCCTCTCATTCACCCTCCTCCCTCCTCTCATTCACCCTCCCCCTCCTCTCATTCACCCTCCTCCCTCCTCTCATTCACCCTCCCCCTCCTCTCATTCACCCTCCTCTCATTCACCCTCCTCCCTCCTCTCATTCACTCTCCTCCCTCCTCTCATCCTCCCTCCTCCATTCTCTCATCCACCCTCCTCCCTCCTCTCATTCACCCTCCTCCCTCCTCTCATTCACCCTCCTCCCTCCTCTCATTCACCCTCCTCCCTCCTCTCATTCACCCTCCTCCCTCTTCTCATCCACCCTCCTCTCATTCACCCTCCTCCTCCTCTCATGCACCCTCCTCCCTCCCTCCTCTCATCCACCCTCCTCCTCCCTCCTCTCATCCACCCTTCTCCCCCCCTCCCTCTCCTCCTCCTCCTCCCACCCTCCCTCCCCCCTCCCTCTCCTCCTCCTCCTCCCACCCTCCCTTTCTCACCTTTTGGAGGTGGTCTTGATGATCTCAGAGACTTTCTCCATGTAGTCAGTAGCCAACACCACAATCTCTTCATCCTCAGAGAAGTTATCATGGAAAATTCTGTCCAACAAACGTTTCCAATGCAGCTGAAGAGGAGAGGAAGAGGGAGAGGAGAGGAAGAGGGAGAGGGAGAGGAGAGGAAGAGGGAGAGGAGAGGAAGGGGGAGAGGAAGAGGAGAGGGCAGGAAGAGGAGAGGGCAGGAAGGGGGTGAGGAGAGGGCAGGAAGAGGAGAGCAGATGAAGGGGAGAGGAGAGGAAGAGGAGAGGGCAGGAAGAGGAGAGGAGAGGAAGAGGAGAGGAGAGGAGGGGGAGAGGAGTGGAGGGATAGGAGGTTTTAGGTTTTAACAAGTGTGAGAGAAAATTTTGTTTGTGCTTTTCTAATAACTAATTCAATTGTGTTCATGCAAGTGACCGATTGATTATGTCTGCGAGGAATCCTCACTATCAGTATAAGCAATTTGGCAGTAAGCCCAGAACATTGCTTTGAGGACCAAAAAGAGTGTCTCAGTTTCAAGGTCTCAGGTTGGAAATAAGAAGCCTTGTGATGTATTGGTTGGCTACATGCAGGAACCAAACGTTAATGATGAATTAATGATGAATAATGAATCATGTAAATCATGCAAATATAATTGATCTGTGTAAGCAGTATATAAGAGAACTAACAGGACTGCCCCGGCGGATCTCCTGACCGACATGTACTACCTGGTTTCATTAAGTTTGTTGGAACCTCTCCAGCTTGCTGATAAAAAATAATTGTATTGAATTTTTTATTTAACCTTTATTTAACTAGGCAAGTCAGTTAGGAATAAATTCTTATTTACAATGACAGCCTACCAAAAGGCCTCCTGTGGGGATGGGGGCTGGGATAAAAATAAAAAATAGAACAAAACACACATCACAACAAGAGAAACACCACAACATGACATAAAGAGAGACCGAAGACAACAACATAACATTGCAGCAACACATGAAAATGCACCATGGTAGCAACACAACATGACAACAACCTGGTACAATAGCAACACGTGACAGCACAAAACAGTACACACATTATTTGGCACAGACAACAACACAAAGGGCAAGAAGTTAGAGACAACAATACATCACGCAAAGCAGCAACAACTGTCAGTAAGAGTGCCCATGATTGAGTCTTTGAATGAAGAGATGGAGATGGTAAATGTAATATTGACTTTGAGTCCCTTGTGGGAATTTCCGTAACACAAGTTAAGAAAATAGGATTGTTGTCACCCTGCTCTGATGAAAGGGAGATTCCAACAAACCTTTATTGTACCAGTAAGGAAAGTGCAAATGCTGCCTCCACAATATCAAAGATATATAGAGGATAACAAGAAGGTAAAGCCATAAAAGAAACCCTGCTCATAATTTAGGTCATCCACAACACAAAGTTCCTCTTTAACTACTGACCATACAGCATCCCTGTAATCCCAAATTGTCTCATAATCTCCCACTATTATTAACAGGCAATAGTGGGATAGCAGAAAAGAGAGAGTGAAAGAGGGAGAGGGATAAATCAGAATGAACGTAATTGACATCCCCCTATTTGACCATGTCTGTCTGTCTGAATGTGTTCTGATGTAGGATCTTAATTTAATCCAGTTTGCTACAGCAGGAAAATAATCTCTCTCACTTTCCATTTGCACCTTTTAGTAATCTCTTTCGCATTTCTTTCATTCATTCTTTCTTTCTTTTTCTCTCATGTTTCTTTCTCTCGTTTTATCAGTGATGCTAGTGAAGCTCACTTCATTCATCTCTCTCTCTGTCCATGTCCATTCCCCCATTCACTCCACGCCCTTCTTCTCCAATCAGAAGTGATGGAGCAGCTCTGAATTCTCCATCAGTTTCCTGCTGCTGTCCAAGTCATCTTACGGCTCTCCCCTCCTGTCTTCCCCCCTCTCCTCCCCTCAGTCCCTCTTTCCCCCAGATTCATCCCATATGCCCCCCCATCAGTCCCCCCCCCCATCCTCCTTCTGAAGTCCCCCGTCGACCCCTATTTATCCCGTCCTCTCCCTTCCTCTACCCTCTTTCTCCTTCCTTCCGTAGCCCCCCGTTGGTCTCCTTCTATCCCCGGAAGGCGGACAGCTTCGCTGAGCCACGGAGGCGTGGGTATGAGAGGTTCACGGGGCCTAGAATGGCCCCCCGCCTTACACACACACTTCACAATGCTCTGCTGGAGATCAGCTCTTAATCCATCACACTTCTGCCCACACACAACACAAATGTATGTGTGTGTGTGTGTGTGTGTGTGTGTGTGTGTGTGTGTGTGTGTGGGTGTGGTACTCACACTAGGAGCGATGCGCTGTAGTTGTCTCAGGGTGATGCGGTTGTACATAGTGTTGATGTCCTTTCTCTGTTCATCATACTCAGACACAGTAATCTGAAACAGAGGGGAAAAAACATTACAACTGAACACACGCATATAGACATGCACATGCACACACACACACACGCACAAACACACACACATAGACTGCACACACACAAATACACACCAAACACACACACACACACTTACGTTGGCTAGGAGTGTTTCCAGCTGTAGGATCTCTTTGGATTTCTGAGTGGCATTGTGAGCCCCCAGCATGCTTAGCAGACGCTCCATCAGGGCCTTGTAAGCCGCCAGGATCTGTCCATGACATCATCATTAATGGTCAATGGACAGCAGTGTGACATGTGGCAGAGCAGACAGGATAACAAAGGGAACAGAGATGACAGGAACAAACAGGTGGATGGATGGAGAAGAAAGGAATTGGTCGATAAGTGAACAGATGGAGAGATGGAGTGGTGGATAGAAAGAGGGAGGAGGTAATCCTTTACCTTCACACTGTCCTCATCCTGCCCCAGGTACAGAGTCCTCTCAGGCAGTGTGAGCCCCTCCTGATCAATCTACAAATACACACGTACGATCACAGTCAAGGGAACACATATGGACATGTGTAATCAACACAGACATGTAAGTAAACAGATGGTATATCAGTCAGATGATAAACAGTAAGGTGTTCACACACGCAGAGAGACACTCTGACAGAGACACTCTTACCCTGATAGCGTTGCGTGAGGAGTTCTTATCATCCACGTTGACAGTCAGAGAGAAGAAGACCGCAGTGCTGTACACCCCCTGGGTCCTATAGAGCAACTCGTTAAAGTCTGGTCTGGCTGGTGCAGTACTGCTCTCCCACCCCGCACCACCAGAGGGCACTCCAACCAGGTCCCACCCACCACAGCTGTCAATCACCTCCGTCATGGGTCCCGACCCCAGCTTGTCAATCTCCTGGATGTTCACACAGGAGCGGTAGAACTCTTTCACCTTGCGTTCCGCCGAGTCCACGGTGTGCCGGTGCACTGGCTCCAGCAGGAGACGTTGTAGCTTCTCCTCGTTGTGCTCTCCGATGGAGGTGATGATGCCATAGCTCAGCTTGTCCTCTGGGATGCCATGGCGCTGTAGCCAGCCGCCACAGGCAAAGCTGTAGAAATCCTGGCAGGGCTGGATGGTGGGGTCGATGTTGGCCTGGATGAAGCGTGCGGCGCGGACTAACGAGCGTTTCTTCTGGCAGTCCTGTCTGCAGTGCGCCTCTTGCTGGAAGTCCAGGGAGATGTATTTGAGTGCCAGCATGCTGCCCAGGATGACACACATCCCCACAGCAAACACCAGAGCAGAGAGCAGGCAGATCTCCCTGCGGCTCCAACGAGGAAGTCCCTGTCCTCTGTTGATGCCACTCAGGTCCCGACTCCGATCACTGGCCCCGCCCCCTTTGCCTCGGCCACGACCAATATTTCGGTCTAGGCTCCCGCCCAGGTGCAGGCTCATGCCGTTGCTAAGGGTGCCGCTGCTATAGCGACCACCATACTTCACCTCCTGGAACTCATCGTAGTGGGCTGTGAGGGAGTATGTCTTCTCCATGGCAACGAGAGTTGATTAGAGTTACGTTGTTGAAAAAAAGAGACTGATAGAGGGAGTGGTGGAAGGTGGTAGAGAGAAGAGTCTTTCAGATGGCCATGTCCCTTCCGGCCTGATATGGGCGAGGGCACCCACTAGAGGGCTAAAGGGGTAATGCAGGCCAAATGCCCTGGGCTCTCCTAAACACACTGCCTCTTGTATGTCTCCTCTGCTACCCTTACAGAGTTAGGGAACACTGAGGCTCTCTCTCTGTTTCTCTGTCAGTATATCTCTGGGTCTTGGTCTCTCTTTCCCTTTTGCCCTGTCTTCCTCTCTTCCTTTTCACCCAGTGGAGCCTCAGCCTGTCTGGCAATAGAAAAGGAGGAGAGGAAGAGGGAGGGAGGGAGTGGATGAGACAGAAGATGGAATCCATGATTACAGCACTGAGATAAGACAAAGGGTTCTGTCTCTTTTGAGATGCTCTTCTTTCAGTCTGTCGTTCTTTCCTAAAGTTCTTTGGATTGATTTCTGACACCCATCCATCAGGGAGATGATTTTGCTCTGTAACTCATGACTTTGGATGGATCAATAGGGAGTAGGGGAGGCGAAAGGGAGGGAGAGAGAGAGGATGAGGAGAGGAGAGGAGAGGAGAGGAGAGAGGGAGGGAGATGGAGAGAGAGGATGAGGAGAGGAGAGAGGGAGGGAGAGGTAGGAAGATGGAGAGAGAGGATGAGGAGAGGAGAGAGGGAGGGAGAGGTAGGAAGATGGAGAGAGAGGATGAGGAGAGGAGAGAGGGAGGGAGAGGTAGGAAGATGGAGAGAGAGGATGAGGAGAGGAGAGAGGGAGGGAGAGGTAGGAAGATGGAGAGAGAGGATGAGGAGAGGAGAGAGGGAGGGAGAGGTAGGAAGATGGAGAGAGAGGATGAGGAGAGGAGAGAGGGAGGGAGAGAGAGAGAGAGGATGGGGGAGTGTGCAAAGGGAGGGGAGAGGGGTAGATAAAGATGCAGAAAAAGGGGGAGAAGGAAGAAAGAGGGATGGAAATGGCATGGAAGAGTTATTTAGACAGGCAGGAATAGACATTCTGCAGGACTGGTTGTGAGGACACACATACCAGCCAGGTCACCCGTGGTACAAGTCAGTATTCGACATCCATCCATGTCTGAGGACATCAGGAGATGATGTGGAAGCTGGTCACTAGGGGTAACAGTGAATGCTGTTACCTTGGAGTAGGTTGCTAGGGCGATGGGGATGGTGGATAGACGTAAGCATCTGCCTCTGATTCCAAAGGTTGCAAGTTTGAATTTATAGTTAGAAAGTGGTTTTTGATATTTTTGTTTTAAGTCTATCCCAAACCTTAACCAAGTTAATGCCAATCCTTAGTAATGCTGAGTTAATATCCTAAACTTAACCTTAAACACTTTGAATGCTGACGTTTGGAACAACTTCAAAATTTGACATGTGTGGAACATGGATGGATGTCCAATTCTGACGTGAGACCGTGAGAGCTGGGAGCACACACACACACACACACACACCACACACACACACACACACAGACACACACCACACCAGGTGATAAATTCACAAGCACGTAAAAAACACTTAGCAATAGAAGAAAAGACTGTTAAAGACATCAGAGCCAAAGTTTTAAACTCTCAGAGGAGATATTGAGTATCAATTCACAAAGATCGTTTCCCAGCTTCCAGAAGTTCCATCAGTCTGAGACTGGCTTTTCACTATAGTGGAGTGAGACAACACACACACAGTCACACATACACACACACACATCAACACAACACACACACCACACACACAAGTTCCACACAGTCACAGACACACACACACACACACACACACACACACACACACACACACACACACACACACACACACACACACACAATGACACTCTCTTTCTTTGTTTTGCCTCAGGAAAGTGAGCGGAGATGTCAAAGATTTGGAAAGAGGGCAGCCAGGGTGCGTGTTGAGGCCAGGGTGCGTGTTGAGACCTGGGTGCGTGTTGAGGCCAGGGTGTGTGTTGAGGCCAGGGTGCGTGTTGAGGCCAGGGTGCGTGTTGAGGCCAGGGTGCTTGAGCATCTTGCTCTGTGTTTGTTTGGCGTGTGGAGGCCAGTGTGCGTGTGGAGGCCAGGGTGCGTGTGGAGGCCAGGGTGCGTGTTGAGACCAGGGTGCGTGTTGAGACCAGGGTGCGTGTTGAGACCAGGGTGCGTGTTGAGACCAGGGTGCGTGTTGAGACCAGGGTGCGTGTTGAGACCAGGGTGCATGTTGAGACCAGGGTGCGTGTTGAGACCAGGGTGCGTGTTGAGACCAGGGTGCGTGTTGAGGCCAGGGTGCGTGTTGAGGCCAGGGTGCATGTTGAGGCCAGGGTGCATGAGCATCTTGCTCTGTGTTTGTTTGGCGTGTTGAGGCCAGGGTGTGTGTTGAGGCCAGGGTGCATGTTGAGGCCAGGGTGCATGTTGAGACCAGGGTGCATGAGCATCTTGCTCTGTGTTTGTTTGGCGTGTTGAGGCCAGGGTGTGTATTGAGGCCAGGGTGCATGTTGAGGCCAGGGTGCATGTTGAGGCCAGGGTGCATGTTGAGGCCAGGGTGCATGTTGAGGCCAGGGTGCATGTTGAGGCCAGGGTGCGTGTTGAGGCCAGGGTGCATGAGCATCTTGCTCTGTGTTTGTTTGGCGTGTTGAGGCCAGGGTGCGTGTTGAGGCCAGGGTGCGTGTTGAGGCCAGGGTGCGTGTTGAGGCCAGGGTGTGTGTTGCGGCCAGGGTGCGTGTTGAGGCCAGGGTGCATGTTGAGACCAGGGTGCGTGTTGAGACCAGGGTGCATGAGCATCTTGCTCTGTGTTTGTTTGGCGTGTTGAGGCCAGGGTGTGTGTTGAGGCCAGGGTGCATGAGCATCTTGCTCTGTGTTTGTTTGGCGTGTTGAGGCCAGGGTGCGTGTTGAGGCCAGGGTGCGTGTTGAGGCCAGGGTGCGTGTTGAGGCCAGGGTGCGTGTTGAGGCCAGGGTGCGTGTTGAGGCCAGGGTGTGTGTTGAGGCCAGGGTGCGTGTTGAGGCCAGGGTGCGTGTTGAGGCCAGGGTGCGTGTTGAGGCCAGGGTGCGTGTTGAGGCCAGGGTGCATGAGCATCTTGCTCTGTGTTTGTT
Organism: Oncorhynchus masou masou; assembly: GCF_036934945.1. Classification (NCBI taxonomy): domain Eukaryota; kingdom Metazoa; phylum Chordata; class Actinopteri; order Salmoniformes; family Salmonidae; genus Oncorhynchus; species Oncorhynchus masou. The sequence goes on from NC_088224.1 coordinate 76,298,736, forward strand.
TGGCTGTTAGTTGTCTACCAAATGAACCCAGTGAATTGTGGGTCCCTTGAAGTTAGACTTGGCAGCCATCAGTAACTTGATACTTGTGATTGTCTTACCTTCTGTACAGTTCAGCATTAAAGAGTTTATTTCTAAAATGATATATCCACACTTTTTCCACATTGTGTTTTTTCATCAGAAATGATTGCTTATCTTCATGTGTGTGTAAATGATTGCTTACCTTCATGTGTGTGTAAATGATTGCTTACCTTCATGTGTGTGTAAATGATTGCTTACCTTCATGTGTGTGTAAATGATTGCTTACCTTCATGTGTGTGTAAATGATTGCTTACCTTCATGTGTGTGTAAATGATTGCTTACCTTCATGTGTGTGTAAATGATTGCTTACCTTCATGTGTGTGTAAATGATTGCTTACCTTCATGTGTGTGTAAATTATTGCTTACCTTCATGTGTGTGTAAATGATTGCTTACCTTCATGTGTGTGTAAATGATTATTGTTCTCAGATTTTTCATTCACAGATTTTAGATGTGTATGAAAATGTTGTTTTTTTTGAGCGGAGGGGAGGGGACAAACGCTATACTGCATATCCATTGTTTAGCTGGAATAGAATGTTAGTATCCTGTATATTTGATTGTGATATGTGGTGGTCTCACCTAGCTACAGTATCTTATGAACCCACTTACTGTAAGTCACTCTGGATAAGAGCATTTACTAAATGACAAATGTAAAATGCAAATGTTTTACATACAGATCTCATATTACTCAATTTAATTAGAATTTTAAATTATATTTTAAAATATTGATAATAGAAATGTATAATTTGTACATCTCTTATTGAAAGTGTACTTATGTTACATTTGTCTGGGTAAAACCTAGCAGTACTACTTATTTATCTGAGAGTGAGGAGCTTTTAAAAAAACAAACATTATTTGTCTCTCTGAAATGAAACCATCAAGTGATAGATTTTAAACAAATACAGTTATATGCCTGTCATTGAACAACCCCATGCCATGATTAGATAATGTTAAAAACACACCTTTCATTATTTCTTTCAACAATAAAAGCTAATTTACCAACATTTCTGAAAATGGATACATAGCGTTTGGAACTAAACTTTTCAATATGTACTCTATGATGACCTGTCGTCCACTATGGTCCAGTACACCAAATATTGTTTTTGAGTGTAAGAAATAAAACAAAACTCTGTGCACAGAAGTGGATCGAGGTCCAGTGCTGGTTTTGACAGGAACAACTAACTAACTAACTAAATATATATATATATATATATATAGTATTCATAAACAAGAGGAAAAAAATAAGAAATACACACCAAAGTCATTGTTTTTGAGTGTGAGAAAGAACGACACACAGTCTGCATTATATCAGCGTATGTGTGCGTGGAATCTGAATTTGAGCATGTCTGTATATATAAATGAATCTAACTATAATTGTGGTTCACATCATCTGGAACAAGAGAGGAGGAAGATGTTTGTGCGGAGGGAGAGACAGTAGGGACAGTAGGGACACAGACACAATCACATTGATGACCTGCCTCCCACTGATGAGATACCAGACTGCAAATCAACATTGCTATTCACACCTGCTCAACTTTAGCCAGTACAGGAACTATAGAGAGGGAGAGCAGAAGAGGAGAGGAGAGTGGGAGTAAGAGTGGAAGAGGCAGAGTTGTTTCTCAGTGTGTGAGGAGAGAACACACTCGGCACAGACGTCAGTTCAACATCTAGTTTGGATTTACATTTGATAGAGTTGTCAACTATCGTAAATTCAATGTGAAATTAACCAAAAATGTCAGCATGTCATTGGATTTAGGTTCAAAGTTAAAAACCTATATGCCCTTACGTTGATGACATTTTGCAAATCCAATGAGTTTTCTAAATAGATTCAACATCATAACATTGATTTTTTGGGTTGAAATGATGGGGAAACAACTTTGACTCAACCAGTTTTTGGCCAATGGGAAAGGGGGAAGAGAGAATGTGTAATTGAGGGAGAGAGGTAGTGAGGAAGAACATATTTGTTGCTCTTTTTGTGGAAGGGTAAAAGAGGAAGAGAAAGGGGTTGACTATAAAGGGGAGTGGGAAGAGGGTGGGGGGAGGAGCTGGGATGAAAGATGAAATGAAGGGGGAGGAAAAGTGAGAATTGTGTTTCTTCACAAGATGCCATTATCTACCCTCTCCATCATCCATCACAAGTCACGACTCTCCCCCTCTGTCGCACGCACACACACACACACATGAATGTATTATAAACACTGATATTCACTCTTGATGGACCATACATACACTCACCGAATGCTGTATCTCATATCAACATACACACATAGGCACAAATTGGTAGGATAACCTCGTGCATGGAGAGGGACACACACACTAACATCCAATATATCCTGAAAACAATTACAGAATCATAACACACACACTAACAGAGTCCTCTTGCAGTGGACAAACATAAAATTGTATTGCCCACACTGTGCGGCTAATGGATTGGTTCTGATTGGCATCGCTATGAGAGGAGAAGCTGATGAATGGCTGTTTACCAGACATGATAGGTCTAATGTCTGAGAGTGAAATGAATGCTGCTCTGTCCTGCACAGTCCACACACACACATTCTCATACACATATTGCACTTGCGCACACACACAGCCTAAATGCATCATGAATACACTCAGGATGATGCATAGTACCCCACCAGTTGTCAAGCTCTTCTCATATATCACCTCTCAAACAGAGAACATAGATAGCCTTTAGGACACAGTTCAGTTCAAACAACTATAGGCACACACACACACACAAATAAAACAAAGGTTGCACACAAGAACCTCTTATGCACACAGGCCCACTACACCCATCTTGTCCAGAGCATGTCCTGAGTCGCTAACCACCCTTCATAAATCCTAAATACGATCAATGGACCGAAGAGCACGACGCCGGAGGGGTCAGGTTAAGATCAATGCTATTATGATCCAATTAATTTCAGCGCACAATAGGTTATCGTATAGAATGGGGAGCAGGGGAGGAATCACGCGTCTCTGGCTTTCCCGCTGCCTGCCATGTACACGCATCCATCCGGGCTTGGAGACCCAGGACAGCGCCATACTGTAAATTGGTTTATTTCCCTCTAATCAAAGTGGTCACGGACCCTGACGGATCACATTCAGTAGTACTGGAGTTTCTGAGCAGGCTGGTTCCCACCAACTCTTATCACCGCCTGCCAGAGGCTGCGCACACAGCAGAGAGCCGTAGTGATGGTGTAGGGCTACAGACACGCTATAGTGTGAAATAGTTTTAGAGAACACTGTTGCATAAGAACCAAAAGGAACCTGAAACAGAAATATTTCTGACAGGAATTTACACTTTTCGTGTCTCTCTTACACACAGCCACTGGCCCTTTTGTGTAACTAGCTGGAACGCTGTTACACAAACGATTGTGCGCCCCAGACCCTCGAGGGCATCCCGGGTCTCTTCCTTTCACCCTTGTCACGCAGCCACCAGGATGCTAATTCAATTAACCCGGCTTGGGTGACCACATCGAGGCTCTACACACTCAGTCAACTCGCTCGCCATGGCCACTCGATATCATCAGTGCCACTGAAATGGATACAATGATAAGCGGCGGAGCTACGACAGTGAGAAAGAGGCAGATGATCGGAGATCTCTCTGTTTTACTGAGTGTCACATTCAATTTGTAAACGAACCGACGAAAGTCTTATTTAAAATCCAACTTTGTCTGTGGAAAATACATGGCGCGTGAAATCCCATGTAATAGCCTCCTAATCTTATTCTGACATCATTTTGACAACTGAAGGCAAAATGATCAATGTTCATCTTCATAACTTTCATACTAAACGTTCACACATAAACTAATTTGGGATGTAGTGATTGCGTTGGTCCTACTGGAGAAACCAGAACACTGCTCCACGGTTTACATACAGGGGCTATAGAACACATTCATCAAACAGAGCATCCTGAAATAACACATTTCAATTCTACTCTCTGCTAGTGGCTATAAAAGCGATGCAAAACAATATTAATTTAACGCCTGTGCTATTGCAAACACATTTAACTGCTTGGAATTAGACAGGCATGCCACGATATACACTTAGAATGGGTACACACACACTTACCGGCACGAAGTCAGTGTTCAGAGTCTGTCCATGCGCTTCAGATGTAAGTCTGGTCTGCGACAGTAGTTCTGATCGTGTCCTGTCCATGCATGTACTTACGGCAGCTGGTCAGGGGGCTAGACGCTGGAACAAGCCACTCACTGCTGCTCCGCTGCAGCAGCTGACCCCCCAGCATGAAACGCAAATCCAAAAATGCGAGACTTCGTATGTGAGTGTGAGAGAGATAGCGTATGTTGACCGACAGGGAGAGAGAGGAGTTAGGAAAGAGAGAGGGAGAGACTGAGATTGAAGATTTAGCCTACCGCAACCACGGTTGACAATAAGTGAGTAGCCTGTCGTTCAATGTTGCCTCCATAATAAGTGAATAGCCTGCCTTCAATGTTGCTTCTATAATAAGTGAATAGCCTGTCTTCAATTCTGCCATTTGATTATTTTCATCAAATATAACATACGCACAAGGCTATAGCCTAAACATAATGAAATAGTCTACATTATCATCAAAAGTCAGTTTAAGAGGTTATTAAACTGTGGAGAAACCTAATCCAAGCCCATAGAGCCACACATAATGCAAACATTACATTTAAAGTTACTATGCAAATCAGTGAAATAACTGCCCATTTCATTACACCTTATCTCATAGGGCGTTTGCCAGAATAAGAGGCGGCGGGAAACCATGCTGTTGCGCCCGATCTTGACACTAGACTGACCAAAAAAGTTGTAAAGATGTCAACAGATGGACAAAATAAATCAAACAGGTTCGTTGCTCTCAATGCCTCCCGGTGACTGGATATACTAACCATTTGCTGACCATGATCCCTCACCCAAAGAAAAGGAAAACATTTCAGATGACGCCTGTGGGTATGTGTCAAATTACTTGATTTCAGAAGATCTATAGCCGTATATCGACAGGTATCACTTTGAACACACCGTCAGTGTGGAGAGATCATTAGCGTTATGTGTTACTAAGCTACTGCCAGTAGCCTAAACTAGCTCTGAGGGGAAACTGAAAGGTAAACACGGGTGAGAAGCAGCAGACAGACACTGAGCCGGTCCACCATAGGCCTGTCTGGTCTGGTCTGCTCGCTCAGGTGTAACGTCCAAGGGGACTGAGCACTCCGGGAAATTACACTGCGACACCAAGCCTACAGTCATTATCATTATAAAGGGGGGGGGCACGGACGATGAAAACAGATGAGCCACGATCGATTAGTGTTTTTGACACGGGCTTTCGGATGAGTGGCGCGTGCGGGTACCCTGGGACTTTTATTCATCGGAGTTTAATTACGGTGCACCTGCCGCCAGTGCCACGAACGAGGAAACCCACACCGTGTTAACCTCACCCATACAACCATTTCAGGACAAAAATCGAAGAGTTTTTGAGTCTTAACTTTGAGTCTGTGTTTGAGCTTCTAAAAATATGAATTAAGTAGGCTACTGGTTCATTCAGGTCCAGGACACCTTGCAAATGTTGCCTAACTGCCAGACATGTAAATAGAACAGAATGTAATTAAAACAAATTAAAATGGAAAATGACATCCAACATGAAGAGTTTCGATATTTCAAAGCTAAAGTCTGTTTCCAGTTTAGAATAATGTGAATAATTAGAAACAACATCTCTATAGTTTTGGAGAGGGGTGATAGTGGGATTAAAGGCAGGTGATTTAGCATGAGAAAGAGGGCCAAAAGGTTGAGGACAAAACAGAAAGAATGTGTTTTCTGTGTCTGTTCACTCAGCACCACCTGACCCTGCCTATGCCCTGCTGCCCCATGCCCCCCCTGACTCAGCCAGACTGATAGGAAGTGAAGTAGGGAGCCAGCACTTAGCCTAGTGGTTGGAGCGTTGGGCCAGAGGCCGAATGGTTGCTGTATCGAATCCCCGAGCTGACAAAGTATAAATCTGTCGTTCTGCCCCTGAACAGGCAGTTAACCCACTGTTCCTAGGCCGTCATTGAAAATAATAATTTGTTATTAACTGACTCTCCTTGTTAAACAAAGGTTAAAATAAAACTATATATATATATATTCCTGACCACCAACCAACAGGATCTGCCTCTCAGCTGGAGGCTGTAGGAAAGACATCCCCTGTGTGTGTGTGTGAGGAGGTAGCAGGGCTGAGGGGGACTTTGGAGTTTAGCCAGAGTGAAATTCTCTCGCTCCAAAGAGAAAACAAGGCACTCACAGCCAACCTAGCACAGTGGATTTGGGCCGATTCCAGCTGAGAGTCAGACTCAGCCGATGTCATGTGGCCCAAGTCTAGGCTGCCTTCGGCAGTGTTACTTATGGCTAGGATGTGGGAATTGAGCTCCGGCCGATTCCGGTGTGAGTTATCTGGCCCAAATGTATTACTTGGGGCTCGGACCGATTGTGGCTACTCTCGGGCAGATGATTACATGGGCTGCTTTATATAAATAACATTTCATTATTTATTTTTCCATATTTTATCATTGTTTCTGTGATAAAACAAATACAATGAACATTTAAATGAAATCGTTTAAGGGTCCTGTGTAGTATTTGAGTATTTTGATACTTTGTGCAAGACGATAGATACGCATTCAAACTTTGTGGCTGGAGCCTCCTGAGTGGCGCAAACAGACAACGGAATAAAACAAATATTACTAGGTCTTGTTTCTTGAATTCTAAATTTCAGACATTTGAAATCTCAAATTTTGACTGTCATTATACCTCTTATGGTAGTAACTTTACAAGCTTTAATTTAGACTGAGAATAGCATCTAGTTATGGGAAGGGGTGAAATAAGTATAGCCAGTTGTAACGGTTTAGCAGATTATGAAAAAAGATGATCAGTCTTTACATGGCTAAAATATAAGGAATGTAACATATACTGTTTACAGGAAACTCGCATCCTGAGATGATGTTGCGTGGAAAAGGGAATGGGGTGGTGAAATAGTTTTCTGTCATGGACAAAGGAACTCAAAAGGTGTGATGATATTAATGAACAAAAATTTTGAATTGAATATGAAAATGGATGAAAAAGAGATCTGGCTCATTAACCTACAGTTGAAGTCGGAAGTTTACATACACCTTAGCCAAATACGTTTAAACTCAGTTTCTCACTATTCCTGACATTTAATCCTAGTAAAAAGTCCCTGTCTCAGGTCAGTTAATATCACCACTTTATTTTAAGAATGTGAAATGTCAGAATAATAGTAGAAATAATTATTTATTTCAGCTTTTATTTCTTTCATCACATTCCCAGTGGACCAGAAGTTTACATGAACTCAATTAGTGTTTGGTAGCATTGCCTTTAAATTGTTTAACTTGGGTCAAACGTTTCAGGTATCCTTCCACAAGCTTCCCACAATAAACTGGGTGAATTATTACTCCTTTCTCGTGACAGAGCTGGTGTAACTGAGTCAGGTTTGTAGGCCTCATTGCTCGCACATGCTTTTTCAGTTCTGCCCACACATTTTCTATGGGATTGAGGTCAGGGCTTTGTGATGGCCACTCCATTACCTTGACTTTGTTGTCATTAAGCCATTTTTCCACAACTTTGGAAGTATGCTTGGGGTCATTGTCCATTTGGAAGACCCATTTGCGACCAAGCTTTAACTTCCTGACTTATGCCTTGAGATGTTGCTTCAATATATCCACATAGCTTCATGAGGAAAGAAAATTATCTATTTTGTGAAGTGCCCCAGTTCCTCCTGCAGCAAAGCACCCCCACAACATGATGCTGCCTCCCCCGTGCTTCATGGTTGGCATTTGTTCTTCAGCTTGCAAGCCTCCCCCTTTTTCCTCGAATCATAAAGATAGTAATTGTGGCCAAGCAGTTCTATTTTTGTTTCATCAGACCAGAGGACATTTCTCTATCTTTGTCCCCATGTACAGTTACAAACCATAGTCTGGCTTTGTTATGGAGGTTTTGGAGCAGTGGCTTCCTCCTTGCGTAGCGGGCTTTCAGGTTACCTCAATATAGGACTCGTTTTACTGTGGATATGGATACTTTTGTACCTGTTTCCTCCAGCATCTTGACAAGGTCCTTTGCTGTTGTTCTGGGATTGATTTGCACTTTTCGCACCAAAGTACGTTCATCTCTAGGAGACAGAATGCGTCTCCGTCCTGAGCGGTGTGACGGCTGCATGGTCCCATGGTGTTTATACTTGCGTAATATTGTTTGTACAGATGAACGTGGTACCTTCAAGAGTTTGGAAATTGCTTCCAATGATAAACCAGACTTGTGGAGGTCTACAATTTATTTTCTGAGGTCCTGGCTGATTTCTTTTGATTTTCCTATGATGTCAAGCAAAGAGCCTTGAAATACATCCACATGTACACCTCCAATTGACTCAAATTATGTCAATTAGTCCATCAGATGCTTCTAAAGCCATGGCATCATTTCTGGAATTTTACAAGCTGTCAACTTAGAGTATGTAAACTTCTGACCCACTGGAATCGTGATACAGTGAATTATAAGTGAAATAATCTGTCTGTAAACAATTGTTGGAAAAATTACTTGTGTCATGTGCAAAGTAGATGTCCTAACCGACTTGCCAAAACAATAGTTTGTTAATAAGAAATTTGTGGAGTGGTTGAAAAACAAGTTTTAATTACTCCAACAAGTGTATGTAAACTTCCGACTTCAACTGATTTTTGCAATCCGTTCCCATCATTGGCAGCAGAGAACTGGAAGGAAAGGTGGCCAATTAAGGAGTTGGCTTTGGGGATGACCAGTGAAATATACCTGCTGGAGCGCGTGCTACGGGTGGGTGCTGCTATGGTGACCAGTGAGCTGAGATAAGGCGGGGCTTTACCTAGAGTCTTCTGAGAGACATATAGATGACCTGGAGCCAGTGCGTTTGGTGACGAATATGAAGCAAGTTAATGCCAACGAGAGCATACAGGTCGCAGTGGTGGGTAGTATATTGGGTTTTGGTGCAAAAATTGATGGCACTGCTATTTTGTAAATGACATTGCCGAAGTCAAGGATCGGTAGGATAGTCAGTTTTACGAGGGTATGTTTATCAGCATGAGTGAAGGATGCTTTGTTGTGAAATAGGAAGCCGATTCTAGATTTAGTTTTGGATTGGAGATGCTTAATGTGAGTCTGGCAAGAGAGTTTACAGTCTAACCAGACACCTATGTATTTGTAGTTGTCCACATATTCTAAGTCAGAACCGTCCAGTGTAGGGATGCTAGACAGGCGGGCGGGTGTGGGCAGCGATCGGTTGAAGAGCATGCATTTAGTTTTACGTGCATTTAAGATCAGTTGGAGGCTACGGAAGGAGTGTTGTATGGCATTGAACCTCGTTTGGAGGTTAGTTAACACAGTGTCCAAAGAAAGGCCAGAAGTATACAGAATGGTGTCGTCTGCGTAGAGGTGGATCAGAGAATCATCAGCAGCAAGAGTAATATCATTGATGTATATGTGAGAAAAGAGTCGGCCCGAGAATTGAACTCTGTGGCACCCCCATAGAGACTGCCAGAGGTCCGGACAGCAGGCCCTCCAATTTGACACACTGAACTCTGTCAGAGAAGTAGTTGGTGAACCAGGTGAGGCATTCATTTGAGAAACCAAGGCTGTTGAGTCTGCCGATAAGAATGTGGTGATTGACAGAGTTGAACGCCTTGGCCAGGTCGATGAAGATGGCTACACAATATTGTCTTATATCGATGGCAGTTATGATGTCATTTAGGACCTTGAGCGTGGCTGAGGTGCACCCATGACCAGCTCGAAAACTAGATTGCATTGCGGAGAAGTGATGTCATGACGTTGCCCTCTTTGGGTACAGCGAGCACCATCCCCCGCTCTCTGCTTCTACAATCAGACTGCTGTGGTCAGAAGAAAGGTCGTAAATTCCTGAGGAGAAGACCCTGCCTCATGGCCACATTGTCTCTTATACTGAGTGCATTTTCATAGAGATCAAAGGAATTTCTTCCACCTCACAGAACTTGAGGTCAGAACAAATTTCATGTTCCGGAGAAGGTATAAAAGATCGGTGAAGAATCCAGCTACGAACTGGTCCATTTGTTACAACTTGGAGAAGCTCATGGGAGACGGTGTGGCCACATTACCATAATGCTGTTTATATACAGTGCCTTGCGAAAGTATTCGGCCCCCTTGAACTTTGCGAACTTTTGCCACATTTCAGGCTTCAAACATAAAGATATAAAACTGTATTCTTTTGTGAAGAATCAACAACAAGTGGGATACAATCATGAAGTGGAACGACATTTATTGGATATTTCAAACTTTTTTAACAAATCAATAACTGAAAAATTGGGCGTGCAAAATTATTCAGTCCCTTTACTTTCAGTGCAGCAAACTCTCTCCAGAAGTTCAGTGAGGATCTCTGAATGATCCAATGTTGAACTAAATGACTAATGATGATAAATACAATCCACCTGTGAGTAATCAAGTCTCTGTATAAATGCACCTGCAATGTGATAGTCTCAGAGGTCTGTTAAAAGCGCAGAGAGCATCATGAAGAACAAGGAACACAGCAGGCAGGTCCGAGATACTGTTGTGAAGAAGTTTAAAGCCGGATTTGGATACAAAAAGATTTCCCAAGCTTTAAACATACCAAGGAGCACTGTGCAAGCGATAATATTGAAATGGAAGGAGTATCAGACCACTGCAAATCTACCAAGACCTGGCCGTCCCTCTAAACTTTCAGCTCATACAAGGAGAAGACTGATCAGAGATGCAGCCAAGAGGCCCACGATCACTCTGGATGAACTGCAGAGATCTACAGCTGAGGTGGGAGACTGTCCATAGGACAACAATCAGTCGTATATTGCACAAATCTGGCCTTTATGGAAGAGTGGCAAGAAGAAAGCCATTTCTTAAAGATATCCATAAAAAGTGTTGTTTAAAGTTTGCCACAAGCCACCTGGGAGACACACCAAACATGTGGAAGAAGGTGCTCTGGTCAGATGAAACCAAAATTGAACTTTTTGGCAACAATGCAAAATGTTATGTTTGGCGTAAAAGCAACACAGCTCATCACCCTGAACACACCATCTCCACCTTCAAACATGGTGGTGGCAGCATCATGGTTTGGGCCTGCTTTTCTTCAGCAGGGACAGGGAAGATGGTTAAAATTGATGGGAAGATGGATGGAGCCAAATACAGGACCATTCTGGAAGAAAACCTGATGGAGTCTGCAAAAGACCTGAGACTGGGACGGAGATTTGTCTTCCAACAAGACAATGATCCAAAACATAAAGCAAAATCTACAATGGAATGGTTCAAAAATAAACATATCCAGGTGTTAGAATGGCCAAGTCAAAGTCCAGACCTGAATCCAATCGAGAATCTGTGGAAAGAACTGAAAACTGCTGTTCACAAATGCTCTCCATCCAACCTCACTGAGCTCGAGCTGTTTTGCAAGGAGGAATGGGAAAACATTTCAGTCTCTCGATGTGCAAAACTGATAGAGACATACACCAAGCGACTTACAGCTGTAATCGCAGCAAAAGGTGGCGCTACAAAGTATTAACTTAAGGGGGCTGAATAATTTTGCACGCCCAATTTTTCAGTTTTTGATTTGTTAAAAAAGTTTGAAATATCCAATAAATGTCGTTCCACTTCATGATTGTGTCCCACTTGTTGTTGATTCTTCACAAAAAAATACAGTTTTATATCTTTATGTTTGAAGCCTGAAATGTGGCAAAAGGTCGCAAAGTTCAAGGGGACCGAATACTTTCGCAAGGCACTGTAATAGCCTCAGATATGAGGTTTACATCTAATTGTTGTATAAGATGAATGAGTGAGTATGACTGTTTGTAAAATTGTGTAATGTGATTTTGGACTGTTTAATGAAGGAAACTCCAATTCCCTTTTGAGTTGAACTAAATCAGAGGACCACCCATGAGCCAGTTAGGGTCAGGCATCCAGGGACAGCCCCTTTTCTGCAATTCCGAGTAAAACCCAACTTTGAGAAATTTTCAAGTAGACCATGTTTCTCTCAATCACGGGAGTACAAAGGTTGCAGACCATTGCTGAATCTTTTAACCATACCACGTGGTTAAACTCTTAGACTATCGATACCGACATAATAAGAACAAGTCTTTGATATTAATTACTATATTGCAGCTCGGAATTCGGTATCATTGAACTCGAAGAACGACAACCGCCGAAACATCTATTCTATAATGAATGAATGAATGTCACTCTGAACAAACCACTCTAACCACAACAGAGAGAGAGAATGGGAGAGAGACGGACAATTCTACAAAAGAAACAAACTTTTCACCAGCGATCAAGACGACACACTGAGTGTAAATATATATATTGATTGCAATTGTTCCCGAATGAGTGAGTGTTCATGTGCAAAGGATTAGCATTTCAATTGTTATAATTATCAACTCTGTTGACTTCTCTGAGACTTCTCAGCTGACCCCCACTCCCCGTTTTGTCCACCAAGCCGCGATGCCGGTTTAGCCCACTAGGGCACATTCCCTTATCATTTCTTGCAACCATATTGACTTTGTTTGTTTGTATATGCATTTCTGTGAATTACTTAGTTAGTAATAAATAAATGATTTAAGACAATTGATGTATGGATGACTCATAGTGAAGACTGGGTTCGTGCAGATAACCAACAATTTACAACGTTTGGAATGAGACTAACGTGAGGTAAAGTAAATAATTCATTTATTCAAAGACTATTTGATCAGATATAACATATCTGAAAAGTTATTTTAGGAAATTATAACTTTGTAATCTGAATATTTTCCTTGGTGCCCTGGCTTCCTAGCTAATTACAGTTACATGATTAATCAGTTTAATGGCATAATACTAATTACAGAAAATCTTTGATAAAAACTAAGTGTTCAATTTAATGATAGTAAAGGCACGACAGTGGGATTCAAAATGGTCATTGATCTGTTTGTTAACTTGGCTTTCGAAGACTTTAGAAAGGCAGGGTAGGATAGATATAGGTTTGTAACAGTTTGGGTTGAGAGTGTCGAAATGGAGGAGGATTGAGCAAGTTGCTATGTGGGGTCCAGAGCTGTTGACCAGGCCTGGAATTGGAGGCAAGCGGGAGTGGAGTTGCTGGATGGGGGTTAGAATGATGGTAAAAGATAAAAGTATAAAAAAATAAAGTCAAAATTAAACATAACAAAAACTATGTTTCAATGGCACTGAGGGGCAGTGTTTTTGTAGCTAATGCCAGGTTGCCTGAGGCTGATGCCGTGCAGGTGTTTGTACACATGCATATACACACACTCTCATTCAAATGCACACACAGGTAAATAGTGCCATACATGCACTCAGACATAGTCAGTTGGCCTTGCTGTTATGATTTTTGTTGTCCCTGATGTCCTTGTTTTTTGCATTGTTGTTTTCTGTTTTTTGTCTTTCTCTTTTCTTTTTTTCTTTTTGTTAGTTGTTGGTGCTTTCGGGGTGGGGGTGGGGAATGGAATAATTACATTTTGTAATTATTATTTTAATTATGATTATTTATTTTTCTGAGGGGGGTGTGGGGAGGGGTCTTGGATGGTTGAAGGGCAGCTCTTGGGGAACTGGGGGGGGGGGGTCTTGGAGGGCTGGTGGCCTGGCGGGGGAACTTGGAGGGTGGATTGCTGGTTCAGTTCCCCGTTTTTTTGTTGTACCTTGTGGGAGATCTGTTGACGTGCCCTTGAGCAGGGCGTTGACTCTGGTTGCTTCTGTGTGTCGCTCTGAATGGGAGTCTGTTAGATGACTAATGTGATGTAGTTGTTGAGCGGCTTCACTGCAAGTATATTGTATGTATTAAACATTTAATAAAAGTAAAAGAAAATACAGAAATATCTCTAACATAAGTATTCACACCCCTGAGTCAATACTTTGTAGGAGCACCTTTTGTGGCGATTACAGCATTGAGTTGTCTGCATCAGCTTTGCACGTCTGGATTTCGGTATGTTTTCTCATTCTTTCTTGCATATTTTCTCAAGCTCTATTAACTTAGATGGGGAGTGGCAGTGAACAGAAATCTTCAGATCTTTCCAATGGGATTCAAGTCTGGGCTTTGGCTGGGCCACTCAAGGACTGTCACATTCTTTTTCTGAAGCCATTCCAACATTGCTTTGGCTGTATGCTTGGGGTCATTGTCCTGTAGAAATGTATATCTTTGCTGCCAGTCTAAGGTCATTTGCACCCTGAAGCAGGTTCTCAAGGATGATAAAGGATCATCTTTTCAGTTCGCTGCTGCTATTGACTGGAATGAGCTGCAACAAGTACTCAAACTGGACAGTTTTATCTTAATCTCTTCATTCAAAGACTCAATTATGGACACTCTTACCTACAGCTGTGGCTGCTTTGCATTATGTGTTGTTGTCTCTACCTTCTTGCCCTTTGTGATGTTGTCAGTGCCCAATGGTGTTTGTACCATGTTTTGTGCTGCTACCACGATGTTGTGATGTTTCTGTGTTGTCATCTTGGATATCTCTTGTTGTGTTGTCGTCTTGGATATCTCTTGTTGTGTTGTCATCTTGGATATCTCTTGTTGTGTTGTCGTCTTGGATATCTCTTGTTGTGTTGTCGTCTTGGATATCTCTTGTTGTGTTGTCGTCTTGGATATCTCTTGTTGTGTTGTCTCTCTTATTTTATTTGATGTATTTTTAGTTTTGATCCCGAGGCCTTTTGCTAGGCCATCATTGTAAATAAGAATTTGTTCTCAACTGACTTGCCTAACCTAAAGGTTAAATACAATTAAAATAAAAAGGATTTTCCTGTATTTGGCTCCATCCTTACCAGTCTCCCAGTTCCCTCTTAAAAGCATCCCCATGCATGAGGCCGCCACCTCCATGCTTCACGGTAGGGATGGTGTTAGACAAGCTGTACCTGATTTTATCCAGTTATAGCAATTTGCATTCAGCCCAAAAAGTAAAATGTTTGTCTCCTCAGACCACAGAATATTTTACCTTATGTTCTCAGAGACGTTTGCGTGCATTTTTGCAAACTCCAGCCGTACGGTCATATGCCTTTTTCTCAGGGTTGGCTTCCGTGGCCACTTTTCCATAAAGCTCAGATTGGTGAGGTCCTGTAGATACTGTTGTCCTTCTGGCAGGTTGTCCCATCTCAGCCAAGGAACTCGGTAATTCTGTCAGAGTGGTTAATGGGTTCTTGGTCACCTCCCTGACCAAGGTCCTTCTTGCCCGGTTGTGCAGTTTGGTCGGACGGCCAGCTCTAGGCAGAGTCTGCATAGTTCCACATTTTTTCAATTTCCCGATGATGGAGACCACTGTGCTCTTGGAAACATTGAACACTCTAGAAATAGTTGTATACCCTTCCCCAGATATGTGCCTCATCACAGCTCTATCTCAGAGATCTACAGACAGTTCCTCAGACTTCATGGTATAGTTTCTGCTCAGACATGCACTGTCAACTGTGGGACCTTATATACTCAGGTGTGTTTCTTTCTAAATCATGTCCAAACAATTCAATTGTCCACAGGTGGACTCCAATCAAGTTGTAATGGCATTTCAAGGATGATAAAAGGAAATTGAAAGCATCTGAGCTCAATTTGGAGTGTCATGTGGCTCAGTCGGTAGAGCATGGCGCTTGCCAAGCCAAGCGTCGTGGGTTCGATTCCCGCTGGGGCCACCCATATGTAAAAGTAGTGGCCCCAGCCGACTTGTAAGTCGCTTTGGACAAAAGCGTCTGCTAAATGGGATATATTATATTATATTATCATAGCAAAGGGGGTATGAATACTTATATAACTTATATTTTTGTATTTCATTTTCAATGAATTTGCAACATTTTCTAAAAACATGTTTTTACATTGTCTTTATGGGTTATTGTGTGTAAATGGGAGATCAAAATGTCTATTTAATCAATTTTAAATTCTGGCTGTAACACAAAACATTCAAAAATAAGTCAAGGGGTATAAATACCTTCTGAAGTCACTGTAAATACACCATCCACCAGCCATTTGAGGGGCGGAGAGTGTGGGAGAGAGAAGGAGAACTGGATACACCATCTGAGGCAGATTCTGAGAGAGGGAGAACAGGAGAGAGGGAAAACAGGAGAGAGGGAAAACAGGAGAGAGGGAAAACAGGAGAGAGGGAAAACAGGAGAGAGGGAAAACAGGAGAGAGGGAAAACAGGAGAGAGGGAAAACAGGAGAGAGGGAAAACAGGAGAGAGGGAAAACAGGAGAGAGGGAAAACAGGAGAGAGGGAAAACAGGAGAGAGGGAAAACAGGAGAGAGGGAAAACAGGAGAGAGGACAGGAGTCAGGCCTGATGATAAAAGCCAGCGAGGGAAGGAGTTATAGATAGGGAGGGAGGGAGAGTAGGAGGGGCATGGAGGAGACTGGGAGAGAGACGAGTGAGATTCAGTGCCTGCGAGTTAGTGATGTCCTCTCATTGATATTCTGAGCTCAGGCCTCGCTGACAACCGCACTCCTCCCCACTCTCTCAAACACGCCCTAACAGTGTGATGTCATCCTATATGAAGCACTTGATCAGATGCCACTGTCAGTTACAGTTCTGTCACTGTCAGTATCACTGCACCTCCACACCACTTATCCTCACTCCAACCCTGATCCATATTTACCATTTAGCGCAAAGGACATGAATACTTATACACCATTAGTGGAGAGAGGAAGTGTAGCCTCGACAATGGATGTGGTTTAGTTAGTAGTATAGGTTCAGATAGATTGTAACCAAAGAATCGCCAACCATCAGGGTGTGGGTAGTGTTTGTATTTACAGTAATGGCATTCAGGCTTGTTTGGATGATGGTAACTATCCAGTGCTGTTATTTTGGCATCTCATCCTCCTCTCCCAGCAGTCTAGATTTGAAAGTGGGCAGCAGCAGGGCCTCCATTTTAATATCTCTGAGTGTTTACTGTGGTAACCCTGGCTGTGGGAGGGTCTATTAGTCATACTCATTATAAATGCACAGAGGGAAGCGGGAGAGAGGGAGGGTGGGGGTGTGTCTTCTCTTTTTCTTTAATAGACAGACAGGTCGAAGGGCACTTGGTTGTCCCCTAGCTAGCTTTCTGTTTTATTACACTCTGTACCAGAGACTGACATATGCCAATAAGCAAATGTTATAATGACTTATGTTAAGAAGCAACAACAGCTAAGAGCTGTATCTAGGACTCTCACCCTAAAAGGGTTTTGTAGCTAGGCTTAGGGAACAGATTGATTTACTAATATTGGGAATTCCACACCCAATCTTCCATTGTCATATTCTAAGCATCAACAACATCCATGGTGTACACGAACAGAGTTGGGTGAACATTTATGAGATGGAAAGAGGGATGGAGACAGGGATGGGATGGGTAGAATGGAGGAGGTGTTGTCTGTGCAGGAGAGATGAAAAACGCAATTTACTTCACGCTACTGGCTGTCGATTGATTAAGGTCATCTGAAAGTCACACTCTCTCTCTCCCTCCCTCCCCTCTCATCCTACTCTTCCTCTCTCTCTCCCTCCCCTCTCATCCCTCTCTTCCTCTCTCACTCTCTCTTATGAAACTCCCTCCTCTGAATGGAATTAAAACACAAGGCAATTAAAGCCAACCTGCTTGCGACTTGGTGTTCCGGCTCGTAATTTTTATTTAGTGTAATTAAAGTGTTATGGTGGCAGCAGGATAGGGGGGGGGGGGTTAGAAGGGTATGGATGATTGACTGACGGTGAGGGCAAGAGTGAGGGGGAGGAGGGAGGGATATATACAGAAAGAGTGAGGGGGAGGGAAGATATATACATAAAGAGTGAGGGGGAGGGTAAGGGGAATATATACAGAAAGAGTGGAGGGGAGATATATACAGAAAGAGTGAGGGGAGGGGGTGGGAGAGGAGATATATACAGAAAGAGTGAGGGGGAGGGAGGGAGAGGGGACATATACAGAAAGAGTGAGGGGGAGGGGGTGGGAGAGGGGATATATACAGAAAGAGTGAAGGGTAGGGAGAAGGGATACATACAGAAAGAGTGAGGGGGATGGAGAGGGGATATATACAGAAAGAGTGAGTGGAGGGAGAGGGGATATATACAGAAGGAGTGAGGCGGAGGGAGAGGGATATATACAGAAAGAGGGAGTGGAGGGGGAGGGAGAAGGGATATATACAGAAAGAGGGAGTGGAGGGGGAGGGAGAGGGGATATATACAGAAAGAGTGAGTGGAGGGGGAGGGAGAGGGGATATATACAGAAAGGGTGAGGGGGCAGGGAGAGGGGATATATACAGAAAGGGTGAGTGGAGGGGGAGGGAGAGGGGATATATACAGAAAGGGTGAGGGGGCAGGGAGAGGGGATATATATAGAAAGAGTGAGTGGAGGGGGAGGGAGAGGGGATATATACAGAAAGGGTGAGGGGGCAGGGAGAGGGGATATATACAGAAAGGGTGAGGGGGAGGTGGAAGGGAGAGGGGATATATACAGAAAGGGTGAGGGGGCAGGGAGAGGGGATATATACAGAAAGAGTGAGTGGAGGGGGAGGGAGAGGGGATATATACAGAAAGGGTGAGGGGGGAGGGAGAGGGGATATATACAGAAAAGGGTGAGGGGGAGGGAGAGGGGATATATACAGAAAGGGTGAGGGGAGGGGGGAGGGAGAGGGATATATACAGAAAGGGTGAGGGGGCAGGGAGAGGGGATATATACAGAAAGAGTGAGTGGAGGGGGAGGGAGAGGGATATATACAGAAAAAGGGGGCAGGGAGAGGGGATATATACAGAAAGGGTGAGGGGGAGGGGATATATACAGAAAGGGTGAGGGGGCAGGGGAGGGGATATATACAGAAAGAGGAGGAGGGGGAGGGAGAGGGGATATATACAGAAAGGGTGAGGGGGCAGGGAGAGGGGATATATACAGAAAGGGTGGAGGGAGAGGGGGGGAGGGGAGGGAGAGGGGATATATACAGAAAGGGTGAGGGGGCAGGGAGAGGGGATATATACAGAAAGAAGGGGGAGGGAGAGGGGATATATACAGAAAGAGGGGTGAGGGGAGGGAGAGGGGATATATACAGAAAGGGTGAGGGGAGCAGGAGCGGAGAGGGGATATATACAGAAAGAGTGAGCGGAGGGAGAGGGGTACAGAAGGAGTGAGGCGGAGGGAGAGGGGTTATATACAGAAAGAGTGAGGGGGAGGGAGAGGGGATATATACAGAAAGGGTGAGGGGGCAGGGAGAGGGGATATATACAGAAAGAGGTGAGGTGGAAGGGAGAGGGGATATATACAGAAAGAGGGGGGGAGGGGAGGGGTTATATACAGAAAGGAGTGAGGGGGAGGGAGAGGGGATATATACAGAAAGAGTGAGGGGGAGGGGTTATATACAGAAAGAGTGAGGGGGAGGGAGAGGGGATATATACAGAAAGGAGTGAGGGGGAGGGAGAGGGGATATATACAGAAAAGGGGGAGGGTGAGGGTACAGAAAGAGGGAGGGTGAGGTGGAAGGGAGAGGGGATATATACAGAAAGAGTGAGGGGGAGGGAGAGGGGATATATACAGAAAGAGTGAGGGAGGGGGAGGGAGGGGATATATACAGAAAGTGAGGGGGAGGGAGGGTGAGGTGGAGGGGGAGGGAGAGGGGATATATACAGAAAGAGTGAGGGGGAGGGAGAGGGGATATATACAGAAAGAGGGGAGGGGTGAGGGTGAGGGGGAGGGAGAGGGGATATATACAGAAAGAGTGAGGGTGGAGGGAGAGGGGATATATACAGAAAGAGTGAGGCGGAGGGAGAGGGGATATATACAGAAAAGTGAGGGGGAGGGAGGGGATATATACAGAAAGAGGGAGGGTGAGGTGGAAGGGAGAGGGGATATATACAGAAAGAGTGAGGGGGAGGGAGAGGGGTTATATACAGAAAGAGTGAGGCGGAGGGAGGGGATATATACAGAAAGAGGAGGCGGAGGGGAGGGGATATATACAGAAGGAGTGAGGCGGAGGGAGAGGGGTTATATACAGAAAGAGTGAGGCGAAGGGAGAGGGGATATATACTGAAAGGGTGAGGGGGCAGGGAGAGGGGATATATACAGAAAGGGTGAGTGGAGGGGGAGGGAGAGGGGATATATACAGAAAGGGTGAGGGGGAGGGAGAGGGGATATATACAGAAAAGAGTGGAGGGGGAGGGAGAGGGGATATATACAGAAAGGGTGAGGGGGCAGGGAGAGGGGATATATACAGAAAGGGTGAGGGGATATATACAGAAAGGGTGAGGGGGCAGGGAGAGGGGATATATACAGAAAGGGTGAGGGGGAGGTGGAAGGGAGAGGGGATATATACAGAAAGAGTGAGGGGGAGGGAGAGGGGTTATATACTGAAAGGGTGAGGGGGAGGTGGAAGGGAGAGGGGATATATACAGAAAGGGTGAGGGGGGAGGGAGAGGGATATATACAGAAAGGGTGAGGGGGAGGTGGAAGGGAGAGGGGATATATACAGAAAGAGTGAGGGGGAGGGAGAGGGGTTATATACTGAAAGGGTGAGGGGGAGGTGGAAGGGAGAGGGGATATATACTGAAAGAGTGAGGGGGAGGGAGAGGGGTTATATACTGAAAGGGTGAGGGGGCAGGGAGAGGGGATATATACAGAAAGAGGGAGGGTGAGGTGGAAGGGAGAGGGGATATATACAGAAAGAGTGAGGGGGAGGGAGAGGGGTTATATACAGAAAGAGTGAGGCGGAGGGAGAGGGGATATATACAGAAAGAGTGAGGCGGAGGGAGAGGGGATATATACAGAAAGAGTGAGGGGGAGGGAGAGGGGTTATATACTGAAAGAGTGAGGGGGAGGGAGAGGGGATATATACAGAAAGAGGGAGGGTGAGGTGGAAGGGAGAGGGGATATATACAGAAAGAGTGAGGGGGAGGGAGAGGGGTTATATACAGAAAGAGTGAGGCGGAGGGAGAGGGGATATATACAGAAAGAGTGAGGGGAGGGAGAGGGGTTATATACTGAAAGAGTGAGGGGGAGGGAGAGGGGATATATACAGAAAGGGAGGGTGAGGTGGAAGGGAGAGGGGATATATACAGAAAGAGTGAGGGGGAGGGAGAGGGGATATATACAGAAAGGGTGAGGGGGAGGGAGAGGGGATATATACAGAGGGAGGGTGAGGTGGAAGGGAGAGGGGATATATACAGGAGTGAGGGGGAGGGAGAGGGGTTATATACAGAAAGAGTGAGGCGGAGGGAGAGGGGATATATACAGAAAGAGTGAGGCGGAGGGAGAGGGGATATATACAGAAAGAGTGAGGGGAGGGAGAGGGGTTATATACAGAAAGAGTGAGGGGGAGGGAGAGGGGATATATACAGAAAGAGGGAGGGTGAGGGGAGGGAGAGGGGATATATACAGAAAGAGTGAGGGGGAGGGAGAGGGGTTATATACAGAAAGAGTGAGGCGGAGGGAGAGGGGATATATACAGAAAGAGTGAGGCGGAGGGAGAGGGGATATATACAGAAGGAGTGAGGCGGAGGGAGAGGGGTTATATACAGAAAGAGTGAGGCGAGGGAGAGGGGATATATACTGAAAGGGTGAGGGGGCAGGGAGAGGGGATATATACAGAAAGAGGGAGGGTGAGGTGGAAGGGAAAGGGGATATATACAGAAAGAGTGAGGGGGAGGGAGAGGGGATATATACAGAAAGAGTGAGGCGGAGGGAGAGGGGATATATACAGAATAGTGAGGCGGAGGGAGAGGGGAAGAAGGGTGAGGCGGAGGGAGAGGGGATATATACAGAAAGAGTGAGGGAGAGGGGTTATATACTGAAAGAGTGAGGGGGAGGGAGAGGGGATATATACAGAAAGAGTGAGGCGGAGGGAGAGGGGATATATACAGAAAGAGTGAGGCGGAGGGAGAGGGGATATATACAGAAAGGGTGAGGGGGAGGGAGAGGGGATATATACAGAAAGAGGGAGGGTGAGGTGGAAGGGAGAGGGGATATATACAGAAAGAGTGAGGGGGAGGGAGAGGGGATATATACAGAAAGCGTGAGTGGAGGGGGAGGGAGAGGGGATATATACAGAAAGAGTGAGGGGGAGGGAGAGGGGTTATATACTGAAAGAGTGAGGGGAGGGAGAGGGGATATATACAGAAAGAGTGAGGCGGAGGGAGAGGGGATATATACAGAAAGGGTGAGGGGGAGGGAGAGGGGATATATACAGAAAGGGGGAGGGAGGGGTGAGGGTGAGGGGGAGGGGAGGGAGAGGGGATATTTACAGAAAGAGTGAGGGGAGGGAGAGGGGATATATATGAAAGAGTGAGGGGGAGGGAGAGGGGATATATACAGAAAGAGGGAGGGTGAGGTGGAAGGGAGAGGGGATATATACAGAAAGAGTGAGGGGGAGGGAGAGGGGTTATATACAGAAAGAGTGAGGCGGAGGGAGAGGGGATATATACAGAAAGAGTGAGGCGGAGGGAGAGGGGATATATACAGAAGGAGGAGGCGGAGGGGAGGGGTTATATACAGAAAGAGTGGGGGAGGGAGAGGGGATATATACAGAAAGAGGGTGAGGGAGGGGATATATACAGAAGAGGGAGGGAGAGGGGGGATATATACAGAAAGAGTGAGGGGGAGGGAGAGGGGATATATACAGAAAGAGTGAGGGGAGGGAGAGGGGATATATACAGAAAGTGAGTGGAGGGGGGGGGGAGAGGGGATATATACTGAAAGAGTGAGGGGAGGGAGAGGGGTTATATACAGAAAGAGTGAGGCGGGAAGAGGGGGAGGGGAGGGAGAGGGGATATATACAGAAAGAGTGAGGGAGAGGGGGAAAGGGGAGGCGGAGGGGATATATACAGAAAGAGTGAGGCGGAGGGAGAGGGGATATATACAGAAAGAGTGAGGCGGAGGGAGAGGGGATATATACAGAAGGAGTGAGGTGGAGGGAGAGGGGATATATACAGAAAGAGTGAGGGAGAGGGGTTATATACTGAAAGAGTGAGGGGGAGGGAGAGGGGATATATACAGAAAGAAAGAGGGGTGAGGGTGAGGGGAGGGAGAGGGGATATATACAGAAAGGGTGAGGGGGAGGGGATATATACAGAAAGGGGAGGGGGAGGGAGGGGATATATACAGAAAGAAGAGGGTGAGGTGGAAGGGAGAGGGGATATATACAGAAAGAGTGAGGGGGAGGGAGAGGGGATATATACAGAAAGCGTGAGTGGAGGGGGAGGGAGAGGGGATATATACAGAAAGAGTGAGGGGAGGGAGAGGGGATTATATACTGAAAGAGTGAGGGGGAGGGAGAGGGGATATATACAGAAAGAGTGAGGCGGAGGGAGAGGGGATATATACAGAAAGGGTGAGGCGGAGGGAGAGGGGATATATACAGAAAGGGTGAGGGGGAGGGAGAGGGGATATATACAGAAAGGGTGAGGGGGAGGTGGAAGGGAGAGGGGATATTTACAGAAAGAGTGAGGCGGAGGGAGAGGGGATATATACAGAAAGGGTGAGGGGGAGGGAGAGGGGATATTTACAGAAAGAGTGAGTGGAGGGGGAGGGAGAGGGGATATATACAGAAAGAGGGAGGGTGAGGTGGAAGGGAGAGGGGATATATACAGAAAGCGTGAGGGGGAGGGAGAGGGGATATATACAGAAAGCGTGAGGGGGAGGGAGAGGGGATATTTACAGAAAGAGTGAGTGGAGGGGGAGGGAGAGGGGATACATACAGAAAGAGTGAGGGGGAAGGGAGAGGGGATATATATAGAAAGAGTGAGGGGGAGGGAGAGGGGATATATATAGAAAGAGTGAGGGGAGGGAGAGGGGATATATATAGAAAGAGTGAGGGGGAGGGAGAGGGGGAATATACAGAAAGAGTGAGTGGAGGGGGAGGGAGATGGGATATTTACAGAAAGAGTGAGTGGAGGGGGAGGGAGAGGGGATACATACAGAAAGAGTGAGGGGGAAGGGAGAGGGGATATATATAGAAAGAGTGAGGGGGAGGGAGAGGGGATATATATAGAAAGAGTGAGGGGGAGGGAGAGGGGATATATATAGAAAGAGTGAGGGGGAGGGAGAGGGGATATATATAGAAAGAGTGAGGGGGGGAGGGAGAGGGGAATATACAGAAAGAGTGAGGGGGAGGGAGAGGGGATATATATAGAAAGAGTGAGGGGGAAGGGAGAGGGGATATATACAGAAAGAGGAGGGGGAGGGAGAGGGGATATATACAGAAAGAGTGAGGGGGAAAGGGGACATATATAGAAAGAGTGAGGGGGAGGGAGAGGGATATATACAGAAAGAGTGAGTGGAGGGGAGGGAGATGGGATATTTACAGAAAAGTGAGTGGAGGGGAGGGAGAGGGGATACATACAGAAAGAGTGAGGGGGAGGGAGAGGGGATATATAGAAAGCGTGAGGGGGAGGGAGATGGGATATTTACAGAAAGAGTGAGGGGGGGGGAGGGAGAGGGGATATATATAGAAAGAGTGAGGGGGGGAGAGGGGATATATATAGAAAGAGTGAGGGGGAGGGAGAGGGGATATATATAGAAAGAGTGAGGGGGAGGGAGAGGGGATATATATAGAAAGAGTGAGGGGGAGGGAGAGGGGATATATATAGAAAGAGTGAGGGGGAAGGGAGAGGGGATATATACAGAAAGCGTGAGGGGGGAGAGGGGAGTGAGTGGAGGGGGAGGGAGATGGGATATTTACAGAAAGAGTGAGTGGAGGGGGAGGGAGAGGGGATACATACAGAAAGAGTGAGGGGGAAGGGAGAGGGGATATATACAGAAAGAGAGAGGGGGGAGGGAGAGGGGATATATACAGAAAGCGTGAGGGGGAGGGAGAGGGGATATTTACAGAAAGGGTGAGTGGAGTGGGAGGGAGATGGGATATTTACAGAAAGAGTGAGTGGAGGGGGAGGGAGAGGGGATACATACAGAAAGAGTGAGGGGGAAGGGAGAGGGGATATATATAGAAAGAGTGAGGGGGAGGGGATATATACAGAAAGGGTGAGGGGGCAGGGAGAGGGGATATATACAGAAAGAGGGAGGGTGAGGTGGAAGGGAGAGGGGATATATACAGAAAGAGTGAGGGGGAGGGAGAGGGGATATATACAGAAAGCGTGAGTGGAGGGGGAGGGAGAGGGGATATATACAGAAAGAGTGAGGGGGAGGGAGAGGGGTTATATACTGAAAGAGTGAGGGGGAGGGAGAGGGGATATATACAGAAAGAGTGAGGCGGAGGGAGAGGGGATATATACAGAAAGGGTGAGGCGGAGGGAGAGGGGATATATACAGAAAGGGTGAGGGGGAGGGAGAGGGGATATATACAGAAAGGGTGAGGGGGAGGTGGAAGGGAGAGGGGATATTTACAGAAAGAGTGAGGCGGAGGGAGAGGGGATATATACAGAAAGGGTGAGGGGGAGGGAGAGGGGATATTTACAGAAAGAGTGAGGGGGAGGGAAAGGGGATATTTACAGAAAGAGTGAGTGGAGGGGGAGGGAGAGGGGATACATACAGAAAGAGTGAGGGGGAAGGGAGAGGGGATATATATAGAAAGAGTGAGGGGGAGGGAGAGGGGATATATATAGAAAGACTGAGGGGGAGGGAGAGGGGATATATATAGAAAGAGTGAGGGGGAGGGAGAGGGGATATATATAGAAAGACTGAGGGGGAGGGAGAGGGGATATATATAGAAAGACTGAGGGGGAGGGAGAGGGGATATATATAGAAAGAGTGAGGGGGAGGGAGAGGGGGAATATACAGAAAGAGTGAGTGGAGGGGGAGGGAGATGGGATATTTACAGAAAGAGTGAGTGGAGGGGGAGGGAGAGGGGATACATACAGAAAGAGTGAGGGGGAAGGGAGAGGGGATATATATAGAAAGAGTGAGGGGGAGGGAGAGGGGATATATACAGAAAGAGTGAGGCGGAGGGAGAGGGGATATATACAGAAAGGGTGAGGCGGAGGGAGAGGGGATATATACAGAAAGGGTGAGGGGGAGGGAGAGGGGATATATACAGAAAGAGTGAGGGGAGGGGAAGGGAGAGGGGATATTTACAGAAAGAGTGAGCGGAGGGAGGGGATATATACAGAAAGGGGAGGGGGAGGGAGAGGGGATATTTACAGAAAGAGTGAGGGGGAGGGAGAGGGATATATACAGAAAGAGTGAGTGGAGGGGGAGGGAGAGGGGATACATACAGAAAGAGTGAGGGGGGAAGGGAGAGGGGATATATATAGAAAGAGTGAGGGGGAGGGAGAGGGGATATATATAGAAAGACTGGAGGGGGGAGGGAGAGGGGATATATATAGAAAGAGTGAGGGGGGGGGAGAGGGGATATATACAGAAAGAGTGAGTGGAGGGGGAGGGAGATGGGATATTTACAGAAAGAGTGAGTGGAGGGGGAGGGAGAGGGGATACATACAGAAAGAGTGAGGGGGAAGGGAGAGGGGATATATATAGAAAGAGTGAGGGGGAGGGAGAGGGGATATATATAGAAAGAGTGAGGGGGAGGGAGAGGGGATATATATAGAAAGAGTGAGGGGGAGGGAGAGGGGATATATACAGAAAGAGTGAGGGGGAGGGAGAGGGGACATATATAGAAAGAGTGAGGGGGAGGGAGAGGGGATATATACAGAAAGAGTGAGGGGGAGGGAGAGGGGACATATATAAAAGAGTGAGGGGGAGGGAGAGGGGACATATATAGAAAGAGTGATGGGGAGGGAGAGGGGATATATATAGAAAGAGTGAGGGGGAGGGAGAGGGGATATATAGAGAAAGAGTGAGTGGAGGGGGAGGGAGATGGGATATTTACAGAAAGAGTGAGTGGAGGGGGAGGGAGAGGGGATACATACAGAAAGAGTGAGGGGGAAGGGAGAGGGGATATATATAGAAAGCGTGAGGGGGAGGGAGAGGGGATATTTACAGAAAGAGTGAGTGGAGGGGGAGGGAGAGGGGATATATAGTGAGGGGGGAAAGAAAGAGTGAGTGAGGGGGAGGGAGAGGGGATATATATAGAAAGAGTGAGGGGGAGGGAGAGGGGATATATATAGAAAGAGTGAGGGGGAGGGAGAGGGGATATATATAGAAAGAGTGAGGGGGAAGGGAGAGGGGATATATACAGAAAGCGTGAGGGGGGGGAGAGGGGATATTTACAGAAAGAGTGAGTGGAGGGGGAGGGAGATGGGATATTTACAGAAAGAGTGAGTGGAGGGGGAGGGAGAGGGGATACATACAGAAAGAGTGAGGGGGAAGGGAGAGGGGATATATACAGAAAGAGAGAGGGGGAGGGAGGGGATATATACAGAAAGCGTGAGGGGGAGGGAGAGGGGATATTTACAGAAAGGGTGAGTGGGGGGAGGGAGATGGGATATTTACAGAAAGAGTGAGTGGAGGGGAGGGAGAGGGGATACATACAGAAAGAGTGAGGGGGAAGGGAGAGGGGATATATATAGAAAGAGTGAGGGGGAGGGGATATATACAGAAAGGGTGAGGGGGCAGGGAGAGGGGATATATACAGAAAAGGGAGGGTGAGGTGGAAGGGAGAGGGGATATATACAGAAAGAGTGAGGGGGAGGGAGAGGGGATATATACAGAAAGCGTGAGTGGAGGGGGAGGGAGAGGGATATATACAGAAAGAGTGAGGGGGGGAGGGAGAGGGGTTATATACAGAAAGAGTGAGGGGGAGGGAGAGGGGATATATACAGAAAGAGTGAGGGGAGGGAGAGGGGATATATACAGAAGGAGTGAGGCGGAGGGAGAGGGGATATATACAGAAAGGGTGAGGGGGAGGGAGAGGGGATATATACAGAAAGGGTGAGGGGAGGGGAAGGGAGAGGGGATATTTACAGAAAGAGTGAGGCGGAGGAGAGGGGATATATACAGAAAGGGTGAGGGGGAGGGAGAGGGGATATTTACAGAAAGAAGGGGGAGGGAAAGGGGATATTTACAGAAAGAGTGAGTGGAGGGGGAGGGAGAGGGGATATATACAGAAAGAGTGAGGGGGAAGGGGAGGGGATATATACAGAAAGAGTGAGGGGGAGGGAGGGGGATATATATAGAAAGGGTGAGGGGATATATACAGAAAGAGTGAGGGGAGGGAGAGGGGATATATAGAAAGACTGAGGGGGAGGGAGAGGGGATATATATAGAAAGGTGAGGGGGAGGGAGAGGGGATATATATAGAAAGAGTGAGGGAGGGGGCGGGGGATATATACAGAAAGAGTGAGGGGGGATATATACAGAATGAGTGAGGTGGAGGGGGAAGGGTGAGGGGATATATACAGAAAGAGTGAGGTGGAGGGGGAGGGAGAGGGGATATATACAGAAAGAGTGAGGGGGAGGGAGAGGGGATATATACAGAAAGAGTGAGGGGGAGGGAGAGGGGATATATACAGAAAGGGGAGGCGGAGGGAGAGGGGATATATACAGAAAGGGTGAGGGGGGGGAGAGGGGATATATACAGAAAGGGTGAGGGGAGGGTGGAAGGGTGAGGGGATATTTACAGAAAGAGTGAGGCGGAGGGAGAGGGGATATATACAGAAAGGGTGAGGGGGAGGGAGAGGGGATATTTACAGAAAGAGTGAGGGGGAGGGAGAGGGGATATTTACAGAAAGAGTGAGTGGAGGGGGAGGGAGAGGGGATATATACAGAAAGAGTGAGGGGGAAGGGAGAGGGGATATATATAGAAAAGAGTGAGGGGGAGGGAGAGGGGATATATATAGAAAGAGTGAGGGGGAGGGAGAGGGGATATATATAGAAAGAGTGAGGGGGAGGGAGAGGGGATATATACAGAAAGAGTGAGTGGAGGGGGAGGGAGATGGGATATTTACAGAAAGAGTGAGTGGAGGGGGAGGGAGAGGGGATACATACAGAAGAGTGAGGGGGAAGGGAGAGGGGATATATACAGAAAGAGTGAGGGGGAGGGAGAGGGGATATATATAGAAAGAGTGAGGGGGTGAGGGGATATATACAGAAAGAGTGAGGGGGAGGGGGAAGGGGGAATATACAGAAAGAGTGAGGGGAGGGAGAGGGGATATATACAGAAAGAGTGAGGGGGCAGAGGGGGAAGAGTGAGGGGATATATATAAAAGAGTGAGGGGAGGGAGAGGGGACATATATAGAAAGAGGAGGGGGAGGGGAGGGGATATATACAGAAAGGGGAGTGAGAAAGAGTGAGGGAGGGGGGAGAGGGGATATATACAGAAAGAGTGAGGTGGAGGGGGAGGGTGAGGGGATATATACAGAAAGAGTGAGGGGGAAGGGAGAGGGGATATATACAGGCGTGAGGGGGAGGGAGAGGGGATATTACAGAAAGAGTGAGTGGAGGGGGAAGGGAGAGGGGATATATATAGAAAGAGTGAGGGGGAGGGGAGGGGATATATACAGAAAGAGTGAGGGGGAGGGTGAGGGGATATATAGAAAGAGAAAGAGGGGTATAGAAAGAGGAGGGGGAGGGAGAGGGGATATATACAGAAAGAGTGAGGGGGAGGGGAGGGGATATATACAGAAAAGAGTGAGGGGGAGGGAGAGGGGATATATACAGAAAGAGTGAGGGGAGGGGGAGGGGATATATACAGAAAGAGTGAGGGGGAAGGGAGAGGGGATATATATAGGAGTGAGGGGGGGGAGAGGGGGGAGGGGGGAGGGGATATATACAGAAAGAGTGAGGCAGGGGGGAGTGAGGGGGGGAGGGGATATATACAGAAAGAGTGAGGGAGGGGGAGAGGGGATATATATACAGAAGAGGGGATATATACAGAAAGAGAGGAGAGGGGAGGGTGAGGGGATATATACAGAAAGAGTGAGGCAGAGGGGGAAGGGTGAGGGGATATATACAGAAAGAGTGAGGGGCAGAAGAGGGGGAAGGGTGAGGGGATATATACAGAAAGAGTGAGGTGGAGGGGGAGGGTGAGGGGATATATACAGAAAGAGTGAGGGGAGGGTGAGGGGATATATACAGAAAGAGTGAGGCAGAGGGGGAGGGTGAGGGGATATATACAGAAAAGTGAGTGGAGGGGGAGGAGAGGGGATACATAGAGTGAGGGGGAAGGGTGAGGGGATATATACAGAAAGAGTGAGGGGGAGGGTGAGGGGATATATACAGAGGGGATATATACAGAAAGAGCAGAGGGGGAGGGTGAGGGGATATATACAGAAAGAGTGAGGCAGAGGGGGAAGGGTGAGGGGATATATACAGAAAGAGTGAGGCAGAGGGGGAAGGATATATACAGAAAGAGTGAGGGGGAGGGGAGGGGATATATACAGAAAGAGTGAGGGGGAGGGGAGGGGATATATACAGAAAGAGAAGGGAGAGGGGATATATACAGAAAGAGTGAGGGGGAGGGAGAGGGGATATATACAGAAAGAGGAGGGGGAGAGGGGATATATACAGAAAGAGTGAGGGAGGGAGAGGGGGATATATACAGGAGTGAGGGGGGGGGAGGGGATATATACAGAAAGAGTGAGGGGAGGGGGAGGGGATATATACAGAAAGAGTGAGGCAGAGGGCAGAGGGGGAAAGGGTGAGGGGATATATACAGAAAGAGTGAGGCAGAGGGGGAGGGTGAGGGGATATATACAGAAAGTGAGGTGAGGGGGAGGGGAGGGAGAGGGGATATATACAGAAAGAGTGAGGGGAAGGGGAGTGGGAACGCGTGAGGGGGAGGGTGAGGGGATATATACAGAAAGAGTGAGGGAGGGGGAGGGTGAGGGGATATATACAGAAAGAGTGAGGGAGGGTGAGGGGATATATACAGAAAGAGTGAGGGGAGGGGATATATACAGAAAAGTGAGGCAGGGAGGGTGAGGGGATATATACAGAAAGAGTGAGGGGGAAGGGTGAGGGGATATATACAGAAAGAGTGAGGCAGAGGGGGAAGGGTGAGGGGATATATACAGAAAGAGTGAGGCAGAGGGGGAAGGGGTGAGGGGATATATACAGAAAGAGTGAGGCAGAGGGGGAAGGGTGAGGGGATATATACAGAAAGAGTGAGGGAGGGGGAAGGGTGAGGGGATATATACAGAAAGAGTGAGGCAGAGGGGGAAGGGTGAGGGGATATATACAGAAGAGTGAGGCAGAGGGGGAAGGGTGAGGGGATATATACAGAAAGAGTGAGGCAGAGGGGGAAGGGTGAGGGGATATATACAGAAAGAGTGAGGCAGAGGGGAAGGGTGAGGGGATATATACAGAAAGAGTGAGTGGAGGGGAGGGGATATATACAGAAAAGTGAGTGGAGGGGAGGGGGGAGGGGAGGGTGAAGGGATATATACAGAAAGAGTGAGGCAGAGGGGGAAGGGGAGGGGATATATACAGAAAGAGTGAGGCAGGGGGAAGGGTGAGGGGATATATACAGAAAGAGTGAGGGAGGTTGAGGGGATATATACAGAAAGAGTGAGTGGAGGGGGAGGGGATATATACAGAAAGAGTGAGGCAGAGGGGAAGGGTGAGGGGATATATACAGAAAGAGTGAGGGAGGGGGAAGGGTGAGGGGATATATACAGAAAGAGTGAGGCAGAGGGGAAGGGTGAGGGGATATATACAGAAAGAGTGAGGCAGAGGGGGAAGGGTGAGGGGATATATACAGAAAGAGTGAGGCAGAGGGGGAAGGGTGAGGGGATATATACAGAAAGAGTGAGGGAGGGGGAAGGGTGAGGGCATATATACAGAAAGAGTGAGGCAGAGGGGGAAGGGTGAGGGGATATATACAGAAAGAGTGAGTGGAGGGGGAGGGGATATATACAGAAAGAGTGAGGCAGAGGGGGAAGGGTGAGGGGATATATACAGAAAGAGTGAGGCAGAGGGGGAAGGGTGAGGGGATATATACAGAAAGAGTGAGGCAGAGGGGGAAGGGTGAGGGGATATATACAGAACGAGTGAGGCAGAGGGGAAGGGTGAGGGGATATATACAGAAAGAGTGAGTGGAGGGTGAGGGGATATATACAGAAAGAGTGGTGGAGGGGGAGGGATATATACAGAACGAGTGAGGCAGAGGGGGAAGGGTGAGGGGATATATACAGAAAGAGTGAGTGGAGGGGGAGGGGATATATACAGAAAGTGTGAGGCAGAGGGGGAAGGGTGAGGGGATATATACAGAAAGAGTGAGGCAGAGGGGGAAGGGTGAGGGGATATATACAGAACGAGTGAGGCAGAGGGGG
This sequence comes from Oncorhynchus masou masou, assembly GCF_036934945.1. NCBI lineage: Eukaryota > Metazoa > Chordata > Actinopteri > Salmoniformes > Salmonidae > Oncorhynchus > Oncorhynchus masou. The sequence continues at coordinate 76,330,861 of NC_088224.1, forward strand.
AAGGGTGAGGGGATATATACAGAAAGAGTGAGGCAGAGGGGGAAGGGTGAGGGGATATATACAGAACGAGAGTGAGGCAGAGGGGAAGGGTGAGGGGATATATACAGAACGAGTGAGGCAGAGGGGGAAGGGTGAGGGGATATATACAGAACGAGTGAGGCAGAGGGGGAGGGGATATATACAGAAAGAGTGAGGCAGAGGGGAAGGGTGAGGGGATATATACAGAAAGAGTGAGTGGAGGGGGAGGGGATATATACAGAAAGAGTGAGGCAGAGGGGGAAGGGTGAGGGGATATATACAGAAAGAGTGAGGCAGAGGGGGAAGGGTGAGGGGATATATACAGAACGAGTGAGGCAGAGGGGGAAGGGTGAGGGGATATATACAGAAAGAGTGAGTGGAGGTTGAGGGGGAAGTGGTGAGGGGATATATACAGAAGAGTGAGGCAGAGGGGGAAGGGTGAGGGGATATATACAGAATGTGTGAGTGGAGGGGGAGGGGATATATACAGAAAGAGTGAGGCAGAGGGGGAAGGGTGAGGGGATATATACAGAAAGAGTGAGGCAGAGGGGAAGGGTGAGGGGATATATACAGAAAGAGTGAGGCAGAGGGGTTATATACAGAAAGAGGAGTGGAGGGTGAGGGGATATATACAGAAAGAGTGAGGCAGAGGGGAAGGGTGAGGGGATATATACAGAAAGAGTGAGGCAGAGGGGGAAGGGTGAGGGGATATATACAGAAAGAGTGAGGCAGAGGGGGAAGGGTGAGGGGATATATACAGAAAGAGTGAGGCAGAGGGGGAAGGGTGAGGGGATATATACAGAAAGAGTGAGGCAGAGGGGGGAGGGTGAGGGGATATAGTGAGTGGAGGTTGAGGGGATATATACAGAAAGAGTGAGGGGAGGGGAGGGGATATATACAGAAAGAGTGAGGCAGAGGGGGGGGAGGTGATATATACAGAAAGAGTGAGGCAGAGGGGGAAGGGTGAGGGGATATATACAGAAAGAGTGAGTGGAGGGGAGGGGATATATACAGAAAGTTTGAGGCAGAGGGGGAAGGGTGAGGGGATATATACAGAAAGAGTGAGGCAGAGGGGGAAGGGTGAGGGGATATATACAGAAAGAGAGTGAGGCAGAGGGGGAAGGGTGAGGGGATATATACAGAAGAGTGAGGCAGAGGGGGAAGGGTGAGGGGATATATACAGAAAGAGTGAGGCAGAGGGGAAGGGTGAGGGGATATATACAGAAAGAGTGAGGCAGAGGGGGAAGGGTGAGGGGATATATACAGAAAGAGTGAGGCAGAGGGGGAAGGGTGAGGGGATATATACAGAAAGAGTGAGGCAGAGGGGAAGGGTGAGGGGATATATACAGAAAGAGTGAGGCAGAGGGGGAAGGGTGAGGGGATATATACAGAAAGAGTGAGGCAGAGGGGGAAGGGTGAGGGGATATATACAGAAAGAGTGAGGCAGAGGGGGAAGGGTGAGGGGATATATACAGAAATAGTGAGGCAGAGGGGGAAGGGTGAGGGGATATATACAGAAAGAGTGAGGCAGAGGGGGAACGGTGAGGGGATATATACAGAAGAGTGAGGCAGAGGGGGAAGGGTGAGGGGATATATACAGAAAGAGTGAGGCAGAGGGGGAAGGGTGAGGGGATATATACAGAAAGAGTGAGTGGAGGGGGAGGGTGATATATACAGAAAGAGTGAGTGGAGGGGGGGGAGGGGATATATACAGAAAGAGTGAGGCAGAGGGGGAAGGGTGAAGGGGATATATACAGAAAGAGTGAGGCAGAGGGGGAAGGGTGAGGGGATATATACAGGAGTGAGGCAGAGGGGGAAGGGTGAGGGGATATATACAGAAAGAGTGAATGGAGGTTGAGGGGATATATACAGAAAGAGTGAGTGGAGGGGGAGGTGATATATACAGAACGAGTGAGGCACAGTGGGAAGGGTGAGGGGATATATACAGAAAGAGTGAGTGGAGGGGGAAGGGTGAGGGGATATATACAGAAAGAGTGAGGCAGAGGGGAAGGGTGAGGGGATATATACAGAAAGAGTGAGGCAGAGGGGGAAGGGTGAGGGGATATATACAGAACGAGTGAGGCAGAGGGGGAAGGGTGAGGGGATATATACAGAAAGAGTGAGGCAGAGGGGGAAGGATGAGGGGATATATACAGAACGAGTGAGGCAGAGGGGGAAGGGTGAGGGGATATATACAGAAAGAGTGAGTGGAGGGTGAGGGGATATATACAGAAAGAGTGAGGCAGAGGGGGAAGGGTGAGGGGATATATACAGAAAGAGTGAGGCAGAGGGGGAAGGGTGAGGGGATATATACAGAAAGAGTGAGGCAGAGGGGGAAGGGTGAGGGGATATATACAGAACGAGTGAGGCAGAGGGGGAAGGGTGAGGGGATATATACAGAAAGAGTGAGTGGAGGGTGAGGGGATATATACAGAAAGAGTGAGTGGAGGGGGAGGTGATATATACAGAACGAGTGAGGCAGAGGGGGAAGGGTGAGGGGATATATACAGAAAGAGTGAGTGGAGGGGGAGGGGATATATACAGAAAGTGTGAGGCAGAGGGGGAAGGGTGAGGGGATATATACAGAAAGAGTGAGGCAGGGGAAGGGTGAGGGGATATATACAGAACGAGTGAGGCAGAGGGGGAAGGGTGAGGGGATATATACAGAAAGAGTGAGGCAGAGGGGGAAGGGTGAGGGGATATATACAGAACGAGTGAGGCAGAGGGGGAAGGGTGAGGGGATATATACAGAAAGTGAGGCAGAGGGGAAGGGTGAGGGGATATATACAGAAAGAGTGAGGCAGAGGGGGAAGGGGAGGGGATATATACAGAAAGAGTGAGGCAGAGGGGGAAGGGTGAGGGGATATATACAGAAAGAGTGAGTGGGAAGGGGAGGGGATATATACAGAAAGAGTGAGGCAGAGGGGGAAGGGTGAGGGGATATATACAGAAAGAGTGAGGCAGAGGGGGAAGGGTGAGGGGATATATACAGAACGAGTGAGGCAGAGGGGGAAGGGTGAGGGGATATATACAGAAAGAGTGAGTGGAGGTTGAGGGGATATATACAGAAAGAGTGAGTGGAGGGGAGGTGATATATACAGAACGAGTGAGGCAGGGTGAGGGGGAAAGAGTGAGTGGAGGGGGAGGGGATATATACAGAAAGTGAGGCAGAGGGGGAAGGGTGAGGGGATATATACAGAAAGAGTGAGGCAGAGGGGGAAGGGTGAGGGGATATATACAGAAAGAGTGAGGCAGAGGGGGAAGGGTGAGGGGATATATACAGAAAGAGTGAGTGGAGGGTGAGGGGATATATACAGAAAGAGTGAGGCAGAGGGGGAAGGGTGAGGGGATATATACAGAAAGAGTGAGGCAGAGGGGGAAGGGTGAGGGGATATATACAGAACGAGTGAGGCAGAGGGGATATATACAGAAAGAGTGAGGCAGAGGGGGAAGGGTGAGGGGATATATACAGAAAGAGTGAGGCAGAGGGGGAAGGGTGAGGGGATATATACAGAAAGAGTGAGTGGAGGTTGAGGGGATATATACAGAAAGAGTGATATATACAGAAAGAGGAGAGGGGATATATACAGGAGTGGAGGGGAAGAGGTGATATATACAGAAAGAGTGAGGCACAGGGGAAGGGTGAGGGGATATATACAGAAAGAGTGAGTGGAGGGGGAGGGGATATATACAGAAAGTTTGAGGCAGAGGGGGAGGGGTGAGGGGATATATACAGAAAGAGTGAGGCAGAGGGGGAAGGGTGAGGGGATATATACAGAAAGAGTGAGGCAGAGGGGAAGGGTGAGGGGATATATACAGAAAGAGTGAGGCAGAGGGGGAAGGGTGAGGGGATATATACAGAAAGAGTGAGGCAGAGGGGGAAGGGTGAGGGGATATATACAGAACGAGTGAGGCAGAGGGGAAGGGTGAGGGGATATATACAGAAAGAGTGAGGCAGAGGGGAAGGGTGAGGGGATATATACAGAACTAGTGAGGCAGAGGGGAAGGGTGAGGGGATATATACAGAAAGAGTGAGGCAGAGGGGAAGGGTGAGGGGATATATACAGAACGAGTGAGGCAGAGGGGAAGGGTGAGGGGATATATACAGAAAGAGTGAGGCAGAGGGGGAAGGGTGAGGGGATATACAGAAAGAGTGAGGCAGAGGGGGAGGGGATATATACAGAAGAGTGAGGCAGAGGGGGAAGGGTGAGGGGATATATACAGGGGAGTGGAGGGTGAGGGGATATATACAGAACGAGTGAGGCAGAGGGGGAAGGGTGAGGGGATATATACAGAAAGAGTGAGGCAGAGGGGGAGGGTGAGGGGATATATACAGAAAGAGTGAGGCAGAGGGGGAAGGGTGAGGGGATATATACAGAAAGAGTGAGGCAGAGGGGGAAGGGTGAGGGGATATATACAGAAAGAGTGAGGCAGAGGGGAAGGGTGAGGGGATATATACAGAAAGAGTGAGGCAGAGGGGAAGGGTGAGGGGATATATACAGAACGAGTGAGGCAGAGGGGGAAGGGTGAGGGGATATATACAGAAAGAGTGAGGCAGAGGGGGAAGGGTGAGGGGATATATACAGAAAGAGTGAGGCAGAGGGGGAAGGGTGAGGGGATATATACAGGAGTGAGTGGAGGGTGAGGGGATATATACAGAAAGAGTGAGTGAGGCAGAGGGGGAAGGGTGAGGGGATATATACAGAAAGAGTGAGTGGAGGGGGAGGGGATATATACAGAAAGAGTGAGGCAGAGGGGGAAGGGTGAGGGGATATTTACAGAAAGAGTGAGGCAGAGGGGGAAGGGTGAGGGGATATATACAGAACGAGTGAGGCAGAGGGGGAAGGGTGAGGGGATATATACAGAAAGAGTGAGTGGAGGGTGAGGGGATATATACAGAAAGAGTGAGGCAGAGGGGGAAGGGTGAGGGGATATATACAGAAAGAGTGAGGCAGAGGGGAAGGGTGAGGGGATATATACAGTGAGGCAGAGGGGGAAGGGTGAGGGGATATATACAGAAAGAGTGAGGCAGAGGGGGAAGGGTGAGGGGATATATACAGAATAGTGAGGCAGAGGGGGAAGGGTGAGGGGATATATACAGAAAGAGTGAGGCAGAGGGGGAAGGGTGAGGGGATATATACAGAAAGAGTGAGTGGAGGTTGAGGGGATATATACAGAAAGAGTGAGTGGAGGGGGAGGGGATATATACAGAAAGAGTGAGGCAGAGGGGGAAGGGTGAGGGGATATATACAGAAAGTGAGTGGAGGGGAGGGGAGAGTGAATGGAGGTTGAGGGGATATATACAGAAAGAGTGAGTGGAGGGGAGGGGATATATACACAGTGAGGCACAGGGGGAAGGGTGAGGGGATATATACAGAAAGAGTGAGGCAGAGGGGGAAGGGTGAGGGGATATATACAGAAAGAGTGAGGCAGAGGGGGAAGGGTGAGGGGATATATACAGAAAGAGTGAGTGGAGGGGAGGTGATATATACAGAGTGAGGCAGAGGGGAAGGGTGAGGGGATATATACAGAAAGAGTGAGGCAGAGGGGAAGGGTGAGGGGATATATACAGAAAGAGTGAGGCAGAGGGGGAAGGGTGAGGGGATATATACAGAAAGAGTGAGGCAGAGGGGGAAGGGTGAGGGGATATATACAGAAAGAGTGAGGCAGAGGGGGAAGGGTGAGGGGATATATACAGAAAGAGTGAGGCAGAGGGGAAGGGTGAGGGGATATATACAGAAAGAGTGAGGCAGAGGGGGAAGGGTGAGGGGATATATACAGAAAGAGTGAGGCAGAGGGGGAAGGGTGAGGGGATATATACAGAAAGAGTGAGGCAGAGGGGGAGGGGATATATACAGAAAGAGTGAGGCAGAGGGGGAAGGGTGAGGGGATATATACAGAAAGAGTGAGTGGAGGGGAGGGGATATATACAGAAAGAGTGAGGCAGAGGGGGGGGATATATACAGAAAGAGTGAGGCAGAGGGGGAAGGGTGAGGGGATATATACAGAAAGAGTGAGTGGAGGGGAGGGGATATATACAGAAAGAGTGAGGCAGAGGGGAAGGGTGAGGGGATATATACAGAAAGAGTGAGGCAGAGGGGGAAGGGTGAGGGGATATATACAGAAAGAGTGAGGCAGAGGGGGAAGGGTGAGGGGATATATACAGAAAGAGTGAGTGGAGGGGGAGGGGATATATACAGAAAGTGTGAGGCAGAGGGGGAAGGGTGAGGGGATATATACAGAAAGAGTGAGGCAGAGGGGGAAGGGTGAGGGGATATATACAGAAAGTGAGGCAGAGGGGGAAGGGTGAGGGGATATATACAGAAAGAGGAGTGGAGGGTGAGGGGATATATACAGAAAGAGTGAGGCAGAGGGGGAAGGGTGAGGGGATATATACAGAACGAGTGAGGCAGAGGGGGAAGGGTGAGGGGATATATACAGAAAGAGTGAGGCAGAGGGGGAAGGGTGAGGGGATATATACAGGAGTGAGGCAGAGGGGAAGGGTGAGGGGATATATACAGAAGAGTGAGGCAGAGGGGGAAGGGTGAGGGGATATATACAGAAGAGTGAGGCAGAGGGGGAAGGGGAGGGGATATATACAGAAAGAGTGAGGCAGAGGGGGAAGGGTGAGGGGATATATACAGAAAGAGTGAGTGGAGGGGAGGGGATATATACAGAAAGAGTGAGGCAGAGGGAAGGGTGAGGGGATATATACAGAAAGAGTGAGGCAGAGGGGGAAGGGTGAGGGGATATATACAGTGAGGCAGAGGGGAAGGGTGAGGGGATATATACAGAAAGAGTGAGTGGAGGTTGAGGGGATATATACAGAAAGAGTGAGTGGAGGGGGAGGTGATATATACAGAACGAGTGAGGCACAGGGGGAAGGGTGAGGGGATATATACAGAAAGAGTGAGTGGAGGGGGAGGGGATATATACAGAAAGTTTGAGGCAGAGGGGGAAGGGTGAGGGGATATTTACAGAAAGAGTGAGGCAGAGGGGGAAGGGTGAGGGGATATATACAGAACGAGTGAGGCAGAGGGGGAAGGGTGAGGGGATATATACAGAAAGAGTGAGTGGAGGGTGAGGGGATATATACAGAAAGAGTGAGGCAGAGGGGGAAGGGTGAGGGGATATATACAGAACGAGTGAGGCAGAGGGGGAAGGGTGAGGGGATATATACAGAAAGAGTGAGGCAGAGGGGGAAGGGTGAGGGGATATATACAGAACGAGTGAGGCAGAGGGGGAAGGGTGAGGGGATATATACAGAAAGAGTGAGGCAGAGGGGGAAGGGTGAGGGGATATATACAGAAATAGTGAGGCAGAGGGGGAGGGTGAGGGGATATATACAGAAAGAGTGAGGCAGAGGGGGAAGGGTGAGGGGATATATACAGAACGAGTGAGGCAGAGGGGGAAGGGTGAGGGGATATATACAGAACGAGTGAGGCAGAGGGGGAAGGGTGAGGGGATATATACAGAAAGAGTGAGTGGAGGTTGAGGGGATATATACAGGAGTGAGTGGAGGGTGAGGGGATATATACAGAAAGAGTGAGGCAGAGGGGGAAGGGTGAGGGGATATATACAGAAAGAGTGAGGCAGAGGGGGAAGGGTGAGGGGATATATACAGAAAGAGTGAATGGAGGTTGAGGGGATATATACAGAAAGAGTGAGTGGAGGGGAGGTGATATATACAGAACGAGTGAGGCACAGGGGGAAGGGTGAGGGGATATATACAGAAAGAGTGAGTGGAGGGGAGGGGATATATACAGAAAGTTTGAGGCAGAGGGGGAAGGGTGAGGGGATATTTACAGAAAGAGTGAGGCAGAGGGGGAAGGGTGAGGGGATATATACAGAAGAGTGAGGCAGAGGGGGAAGGGTGAGGGGATATATACAGAAAGAGTGAGTGGAGGGTGAGGGGATATATACAGAAAGAGTGAGGCAGAGGGGGAAGGGTGAGGGGATATATACAGAACAGAGTGAGGCAGAGGGGGAAGGGTGAGGGGATATATACAGAAAGAGTGAGGCAGAGGGGGAAGGGTGAGGGGATATATACAGAAAGAGTGAGGCAGAGGGGGAAGGGTGAGGGGATATATACAGAAAGAGTGAGGCAGAGGGGGAAGGGTGAGGGGATATATACAGAACGAGTGAGGCAGAGGGGGAAGGGTGAGGGGATATATACAGAAAGAGTGAGTGGAGGGTGAGGGGATATATACAGAAAGAGTGAGGCAGAGGGGGAAGGGTGAGGGGATATATACAGAACGAGTGAGGCAGAGGGGGAAGGGTGAGGGGATATATACAGAAAGAGTGAGGCAGAGGGGGAAGGGTGAGGGGATATATACAGAACGAGTGAGGCAGAGGGGGAAGGGTGAGGGGATATATACAGAAAGAGTGAGTGGAGGGTGAGGGGATATATACAGAAAGAGTGAGTGGAGGGGAGGTGATATATACAGAACGAGTGAGGCAGAGGGGAAGGGTGAGGGGATATATACAGAAAGAGTGAGTGGAGGGGAGGGGATATATACAGAAAATGTGAGGCAGAGGGGGAAGGGTGAGGGGATATATACAGAAAGAGTGAGGCAGAGGGGGAAGGGTGAGGGGATATATACAGAAAGAGTGAGTGGAGGGGAGGGGATATATACAGAAAGTGTGAGGCGGAGGGGGAAGGGTGAGGGGATATATACAGAAAGAGTGAGGCAGAGGGGGAACGGTGAGGGGATATATACAGAACGAGTGAGGCAGAGGGGGAAGGGTGAGGGGATATATACAGAAAGAGTGAGTGGAGGGTGAGGGGATATATACAGAAAGAGTGAGGCAGAGGGGGAAGGGTGAGGGGATATATACAGAAAGAGTGAGGCAGAGGGGGAAGGGTGAGGGGATATATACAGAAAGAGTGAGGCAGAGGGGGAAGGGTGAGGGGATATATACAGAACCAGTGAGGCAGAGGGGGAAGGGTGAGGGGATATATACAGAACAGTGAGGCAGAGGGGGAAGGGTGAGGGGATATATACAGAAGAGTGAGGAAGGGTGAGGGGATATATACAGAACGAGTGAGGCAGAGGGGGAAGGGTGAGGGGATATATACAGAAAGAGTGAGGCAGAGGGGGAAGGGTGAGGGGATATATACAGAAATAGTGAGACAGAGGGGGAAGGGTGAGGGGATATATACAGAAAGAGTGAGGCAGACGGGGAAGGGTGAGGGGATATATACAGAACGAGTGAGGCAGAGGGGGAAGGGTGAGGGGATATATACAGAAAGAGTGAGTGGAGGTTGAGGGGATATATACAGAAAGAGTGAGTGGAGGGGGAGGTGATATATACAGAACGAGTGAGGCACAGGGGGAAGGGTGAGGGGATATATACAGAAAGAGTGAGTGGAGGGGGAGGGGATATATACAGAAAGTTTGAGGCAGAGGGGGCGTGAGGGGATATTTACAGAAAGAGTGAGGCAGAGGGGAAGGGTGAGGGGATATATACAGAACGAGTGAGGCAGAGGGGGAAGGGTGAGGGGATATATACAGAAAGAGTGAGTGGAGGGTGAGGGGATATATACAGAAAGAGTGAGGCAGAGGGGGAAGGGTGAGGGGATATATACAGAAAGAGTGAGGCAGAGGGGAAGGGTGAGGGGATATATACAGAAAGAGTGAGGCAGAGGGGAAGGGTGAGGGGATATATACAGAAAGAGTGAGGCAGAGGGGGAAGGGTGAGGGGATATATACAGAAAGAGTGAGGCAGAGGGGGAAGGGTGAGGGGATATATACAGAAAGAGTGAGGCAGAGGGGGAAGGGTGAGGGGATATATACAGAAAGAGTGAGGCAGAGGGGGAAGGGTGAGGGGATATATACAGAAAGAGTGAGGCAGAGGGGGAAGGGTGAGGGGATATATACAGAACGAGTGAGGCAGAGGGGGAAGGGTGAGGGGATATATACAGAAAGAGTGAGTGGAGGTTGAGGGGATATATACAGAAAGAGTGAGTGGAGGGGAGGGGATATATACAGAAAGAGTGAGGCAGAGGGGGAAGGGTGAGGGGATATATACAGAAAGAGTGAGGCAGAGGGGGAAGGGTGAGGGGATATATACAGAAAGAGTGAGGCAGTGGGGGAAGGGTGAGGGGATATATACAGAAAGAGTGAATGGAGAGTGAGTGAATGGAGGGTGAGGGGATATATACAGAAAGAGTGAGTGGAGGGGGAGGTGATATATACAGAACGAGTGAGGCACAGGGGGAAGGGTGAGGGGATATATACAGAAAGAGTGAGTGGAGGGGAGGGGATATATACAGAAAGTTTGAGGCAGAGGGGAAGGGTGAGGGGATATTTACAGAAAGAGTGAGGCAGAGGGGGAAGGGTGAGGGGATATATACAGAACGAGTGAGGCAGAGGGGAAGGGTGAGGGGATATATACAGAAAGAGTGAGTGGAGGGTGAGGGGATATATACAGAAAGAGTGAGGCAGAGGGGGAAGGGTGAGGGGATATATACAGAAAGAGTGAGGCAGAGGGGGAAGGGTGAGGGGATATATACAGAAAGAGTGAGGCAGAGGGGGAAGGGTGAGGGGATATATACAGAACGAGTGAGGCAGAGGGGGAAGGGTGAGGGGATATATACAGAAGAGTGAGGCAGAGGGGGAGGGGATATATACAGAAGAGTGAGGCAGAGGGGGAAGGGTGAGGGGATATATACAGAAAGAGTGAGGCAGAGGGGGAAGGGTGAGGGGATATATACAGAAATAGTGAGACAGAGGGGGAAGGGTGAGGGGATATATACAGAAAGAGTGAGGCAGAGGGGGAAGGGTGAGGGGATATATACAGAACGAGTGAGGCAGAGGGGGAAGGGTGAGGGGATATATACAGAAAGAGTGAGTGGAGGTTGAGGGGATATATACAGAAAGAGTGAGTGGAGGGGAGGTGATATATACAGAACGAGTGAGGCACAGGGGGAAGGGTGAGGGGATATATACAGAAAGAGTGAGTGGGGGGGGAGGGGATATATACAGAAAGTTTGAGGCAGAGGGGGAAGGTGAGGGGATATTTACAGAAAGAGTGAGGCAGAAGGGGAAGGGTGAGGGGATATATACAGAACGAGTGAGGCAGAGGGGGAAGGGTGAGGGGATATATACAGAAAGAGTGAGTGGAGGGTGAGGGGATATATACAGAAAGAGTGAGGCAGAGGGGGAAGGGTGAGGGGATATATACAGAACGAGTGAGGCAGAGGGGAAGGGTGAGGGGATATATACATAAAGAGTGAGGCAGAGGGGGAAGGGTGAGGGGATATATACAGAACGAGTGAGGCAGAGGGGAAGGGTGAGGGGATATATACAGAAAGAGTGAGGCAGAGGGGGAAGGGTGAGGGGATATATACAGAAATAGTGAGGCAGAGGGGGAAGGGTGAGGGGATATATACAGAAAGAGTGAGGCAGAGGGGGAACGGTGAGGGGATATATACAGAAAGAGTGAGGCAGAGGGGGAAGGGTGAGGGGATATATACAGAACGAGTGAGGCAGAGGGGGAAGGGTGAGGGGATATATACAGAAAGAGTGAGTGGAGGTTGAGGGGATATATACAGAAAGAGTGAGTGGAGGGGGAGGGGATATATACAGAAAGAGTGAGGCAGAGGGGGAAGGGTGAGGGGATATATACAGAAAGAGTGAGGCAGAGGGGGAAGGGTGAGGGGATATATACAGAACGAGTGAGGCAGAGGGGGAAGGGTGAGGGGATATATACAGAAAGAGTGAATGGAGGTTGAGGGGATATATACAGAAAGAGTGAATGGAGGGTGAGGGGATATATACAGAAAGAGTGAGTGGAGGGGGAGGTGATATATACAGCGAGTGAGGCACAGGGGGAAGGGTGAGGGGATATATACAGAAAGAGTGAGTGGAGGGGGAGGGGATATATACAGAAAGTTTGAGGCAGAGGGGGAAGGGTGAGGGGATATTTACAGAAAGAGTGAGGCAGAGGGGGAAGGGTGAGGGGATATATACAGAACGAGTGAGGCAGAGGGGGAAGGGTGAGGGGATATATACAGAAAGAGTGAGTGGAGGGTGAGGGGATATATACAGAAAGAGTGAGGCAGAGGGGGAAGGGTGAGGGGATATATACAGAACGAGTGAGGCAGAGGGGGAAGGGTGAGGGGATATATACAGAAAGAGTGAGGCAGAGGGGGAAGGGTGAGGGGATATATACAGAACGAGTGAGGCAGAGGGGAGGTGGTGAGGGGATATATACAGAACGAGTGAGGCAGAGGGGGAGGGGATATATACAGAAGAGTGAGGCAGAGGGGGAAGGGTGAGGGGATATATACAGAAAGAGTGAGGCAGAGGGGGAAGGGTGAGGGGATATATACAGAAATAGTGAGACAGAGGGGGAAGGGTGAGGGGATATATACAGAAAGAGTGAGGCAGAGGGGGAAGGGTGAGGGGATATATACAGAACGAGTGAGGCAGAGGGGGAAGGGTGAGGGGATATATACAGAAAGAGTGAGTGGAGGTTGAGGGGATATATACAGAACGAGTGAGGCAGAGGGGGAAGGGTGAGGGGATATATACAGAAAGAGTGAGGCAGAGGGGGAAGGGTGAGGGGATATATACAGAAAGAGTGAGGCAGAGGGGGAAGGGTGAGGGGATATATACAGAAGAGTGAGGCAGAGGGGGAAGGGTGAGGGGATATATACAGAACGAGTGAGGCAGAGGGGAAGGGCGAGGGGATATATACAGAAAGAGTGAGGCAGAGGGGAAAGGGTGAGGGGATATATACAGAAAGAGTGAGTGGAGGGGGAGGTGATATATACAGAACGAGTGAGGCAGAGGGGGAAGGGTGAGGGGATATATACAGAAAGAGTGAGGCAGAGGGGGAAGGGTGAGGGGATATATACAGAAAGAGTGAGGCAGAGGGGGAAGGGTGAGGGGATATATACAGAAAGAGTGAGGCAGAGGGGGAAGGGTGAGGGGATATATACAGAACGAGTGAGGCAGAGGGGGAAGGGTGAGGGGATATATACAGAACGAGTGAGGCAGAGGGGGAAGGGTGAGGGGATATATACAGAAGAGTGAGGCAGAGGGGGAAGGGTGAGGGGATATATACAGAATGAGTGAGTGGAGGGGGAGGTGATATATACAGAACGAGTGAGGCAGAGGGGGAAGGGTGAGGGGATATATACAGAAAGAGTGAGTGGAGGGTGAGGGGATATATACAGAACGAGTGAGGCAGAGGGGGAAGGGTGAGGGGATATATACAGAAGAGTGAGGCAGAGGGGGAAGGGTGAGGGGATATATACAGAAAGAGTGAGGCAGAGGGGAAGGGTGAGGGGATATATACAGAAAGAGTGAGGCAGAGGGGGAAGGGTGAGGGGATATATACAGAACGAGTGAGGCAGAGGGGAAGGGTGAGGGGATATATACAGAACGAGTGAGGCAGAGGGGGAAGGGTGAGGGGATATATACAGAACGAGTGAGGCAGAGGGGGAAGGGTGAGGGGATATATACAGAAAGAGTGAGTGCAGAGGGGGAGGGTGAGGGGATATATACAGAAAGAGTGAGGCAGAGGGGGAAGGGTGAGGGGATATATACAGAACGAGTGAGGCAGAGGGGGAAGGGTGAGGGGATATATACAGAAAGAGTGAGTGGAGGGTGAGGGGATATATACAGAAAGAGTGAGGCAGAGGGGGAAGGGTGAGGGGATATATACAGAACGAGTGAGTGGAGGGGAAGGGTGAGGGGATATATACAGAAAGAGTGAGGCAGAGGGGGAAGGGTGAGGGGATATATACAGAAAGAGTGAGGCAGAGGGGGAAGGGTGAGGGGATATATACAGAACGAGTGAGGCAGAGGGGGAAGGGTGAGGGGATATATACAGAAAGAGTGAGGCAGAGGGGGAAGGGTGAGGGGATATATACAGAAAGAGTGAGTGGAGGGGAGGGATATATACAGAACGAGTGAGGCAGAGGGGAAGGGTGAGGGGATATATACAGAAAGAGTGAGTGGAGGGTGAGGGGATATATACAGAACGAGTGAGGCAGAGGGGGAAGGGTGAGGGGATATATACAGAAAGAGTGAAGCAGAGGGGGAAGGGTGAGGGGATATATACAGAAAGAGTGAGGCAGAGGGGGAAGGGTGAGGGGATATATACAGAAAGAGTGAGGCAGAGGGGGAAGGGTGAGGGGATATATACAGAACGAGTGAGGCAGAGGGGGAAGGGTGAGGGGATATATACAGAACGAGTGAGGCAGAGGGGGAAGGGTGAGGGGATATATACAGAACGAGTGAGGCAGAGGGGGAAGGGTGAGGGGATATATACAGAAAGAGTGAGTGGAGGGGGAGGTGATATATACAGAAGAGTGAGGCAGAGGGGGAAGGGTGAGGGGATAAATACAGAAAGAGTGAGTGGAGGGTGAGGGGATATATACAGAACGAGTGAGGCAGAGGGGAAGGGTGAGGGGATATATACAGAACGAGTGAAGCAGAGGGGGAAGGGTGAGGGGATATATACAGAAAGAGTGAGGCAGAGGGGGAAGGGTGAGGGGATATATACAGAAAGAGTGAGGCAGAGGGGGAAGGGTGAGGGGATATATACAGAACGAGTGAGGCAGAGGGGGAAGGGTGAGGGGATATATACAGAAAGAGTGAGGCGGAGGGGGGAGGGTGAGGGGATATATACAGAAAGAGTGAGGCAGAGAGGGAAGGGTGAGGGGATATATACAGAAAGAGTGAGGCAGAGGGGGAAGGGTGAGGGGATATATACAGAAAGAGTGAGGCAGAGGGGGAAGGGTGAGGGGATATATACAGAAAGAGTGAGGCGGAGAGGGAAGGGTGAGGGGATATATACAGAAAGAGTGAGGCAGAGGGGGAAGGGTGAGGGGATATATACAGAAAGAGTGAGGCAGAGGGGGAAGGGTGAGGGGATATATACAGAAAGAGTGAGGTGGAGGGGGAAGGGTGAGGGGATATATACAGAAAGAGTGAGGCGGAGAGGGAAGGGTGAGGGGATATATACAGAAGAGTGAGGCAGAGGGGAAGGGTGAGGGGATATATACAGAAAGAGTGAGGTGGAGGGGGAAGGGTGAGGGGATATATACAGAAAGAGTGAGGCGGAGGGGAAGGGTGAGGGGATATATACAGAACGAGTGAGGCAGAGGGGAAGGGTGAGGGGATATATACAGAAAGAGTGAGGCAGAGGGGGAAGGGTGAGGGGATATATACAGAAAGAGTGAGGCAGAGGGGGAAGGGTGGGGATATATACAGAAGGGGGATATATACAGAAAGAGTGAGGTGGAGGGGGAAGGGTGAGGGGATATATACAGAACGAGTGAGGCAGAGGGGGAAGGATGAGGGGATATATACAGAAAGAGTGAGGCAGAGGGGGAAGGGTGAGGGGATATATACAGAACGAGTGAGTGGAGGGGGAGGTGATATATACAGAACGAGTGAGGCAGAGGGGGAAGGGTGAGGGGATATATACAGAACGAGTGAGGTAGAGGGGGAAGGGTGAGGGGATATATACAGAAAGAGTGAGGGAGGGGGAGGTGATATATACAGAACGAGTGAGGCAGAGGGGGAAGGGTGAGGGGATATATACAGAAAGAGTGAGTGGAGGGGGAGGTGATATATACAGAACGAGTGAGGCAGAGGGGGAAGGGTGAGGGGATATATACAGAAAGAGTGAGTGGAGGGGGAGGTGATATATACAGAAAGTGTGAGGCAGAGGGGGAAGGGTGAGGGGATATATACAGAACGAGTGAGGCAGAGGGGGAAGGGTGAGGGGATATATACAGAAAGAGTGAGGCAGAGGGGGAAGGGTGAGGGGATATATACAGAAAGAGTGAGTGGAGGGTGAGGGGATATATACAGAAAGAGTGAGGCAGAGGGGGAAGGGTGAGGGGATATATACAGAACGAGTGAGGCAGAGGGGGAAGGGTGAGGGGATATATACAGAACGAGTGAGGCAGAGGGGGAAGGGTGAGGGGATATATACAGAAAGAGTGAGGCAGAGGGGGAAGGGTGAGGGGATATATACAGAACGAGTGAGGCAGAGGGGGAAGGGTGAGGGGATATATACAGAAAGAGTGAGTGGAGGGTGAGGGGATATATACAGAACGAGTGAGGCAGAGGGGGAAGGGTGAGGGGATATATACAGAAAGAGTGAGGCAGAGGGGGAAGGGTGAGGGGATATATACAGAACGAGTGAGGCAGAGGGGGAAGGGTGAGGGGATATATACAGAAAGAGTGAGGCAGAGGGGGAAGGGTGAGGGGATATATACAGAACGAGTGAGGCAGAGGGGGAAGGGTGAGGGGATATATACAGAAAGAGTGAGGCAGAGGGGAAGGGTGAGGGGATATATACAGAACGAGTGAGGCAGAGGGGGAAGGGTGAGGGGATATATACAGAAAGAGTGAGTGGAGGGTGAGGGGATATATACAGAAAGAGTGAGGCAGAGGGGGAAGGGTGAGGGGATATATACAGAAAGAGTGAGGCAGAGGGGGAAGGGTGAGGGGATATATACAGAAAGAGTGAGGCAGAGGGGGAAGGGTGAGGGGATATATACAGAAAGAGTGAGGCAGAGGGGGAAGGGTGAGGGGATATATACAGAAAGAGTGAGTGGAGGGTGAGGGGATATATACAGAAAGAGTGAGGCAGAGGGGGAAGGGTGAGGGGATATATACAGAACGAGTGAGGCAGAGGGGGAAGGGTGAGGGGATATATACAGAAAGAGTGAGGCAGAGAGGGTGAGGGGATATATACAGAAAGAGTGAGGCAGAGGGGGAAGGGTGAGGGGATATATACAGAAAGAGTGAGGCAGAGGGGAAGGGTGAGGGGATATATACAGAACGAGTGAGGCAGAGGGGGAAGGGTGAGGGGGGATATATACAGAAAGAGTGAGTGGAGGGTGAGGGGATATATACAGAACGAGTGAGGCAGAGGGGGAAGGGTGAGGGGATATATACAGAAAGAGTGAGGCAGAGGGGGAAGGGTGAGGGGATATATACAGAAAGAGTGAGGCAGAGGGGGAAGGGTGAGGGGATATATACAGAAAGAGTGAGGCAGAGGGGGAAGGGTGAGGGGATATATACAGAACGAGTGAGGCAGAGGGGGAAGGGTGAGGGGATATATACAGAACGAGTGAGGCAGAGGGGGAAGGGTGAGGGGATATATACAGAAAGAGTGAGGCAGAGGGGGAAGGGTGAGGGGATATATACAGAACGAGTGAGGCAGAGGGGGAAGGGTGAGGGGATATATACAGAACGAGTGAGGCAGAGGGGGAAGGGTGAGGGGATATATACAGAAAGAGTGAGGCAGAGGGGGAAGGGTGAGGGGATATATACAGAAAGAGTGAGTGGAGGGGGAGGTGATATATACAGAAGAGTGAGGCAGAGGGGGAAGGGTGAGGGGATATATACAGAAAGCGTGAGTGGAGGGTGAGGGGATATATACAGAACGAGTGAGGCAGAGGGGGAAGGGTGAGGGGATATATACAGAAAGAGTGAAGCAGAGGGGGAAGGGTGAGGGGATATATACAGAAAGAGTGAGGCAGAGGGGGAAGGGTGAGGGGATATATACAGAAAGAGTGAGGCAGAGGGGGAAGGGTGAGGGGATATATACAGAACGAGTGAGGCAGAGGGGGAAGGGTGAGGGGATATATACAGAACGAGTGAGGCAGAGGGGGAAGGGTGAGGGGATATATACAGAAGAGTGAGGCAGAGGGGGAAGGGTGAGGGGATATATACAGAAATAGTGAGTGGAGGGGGAGGTGATATATACAGAAGAGTGAGGCAGAGGGGGAAGGGTGAGGGGATAAATACAGAAAGAGTGAGTGGAGGGTGAGGGGATATATACAGAACGAGTGAGGCAGAGGGGGAAGGGTGAGGGGATATATACAGAAAGAGTGAGGCAGAGGGGGAAGGGTGAGGGGATATATACAGAACGAGTGAGGCAGAGGGGGAAGGGTGAGGGGATATATACAGAAAGAGTGAGGCAGAGGGGGAAGGGTGAGGGGATATATACAGAATGAGTGAGGTGGAGGGGGAAGGGTGAGGGGATATATACAGAAAGAGTGAGGCGGAGGGGGAGGGTGAGGGGATATATACAGAAAGAGTGAGGCAGAGGGGGAAGGGTGAGGGGATATATACAGAAAGAGTGAGGTGGAGGGGGAAGGGTGAGGGGATATATACAGAAAGAGTGAGGCGGAGAGGGGAAGGGTGAGGGGATATATACAGAACGAGTGAGGCAGAGGGGGAAGGGTGAGGGGATATATACAGAAAGAGTGAGGCAGAGGGGGAAGGGTGAGGTGATATATACAGAACGAGTGAGGCAGAGGGGGAAGGGTGAGGGGATATATACAGAACAAGTGAGCAGAGGGGGAAGGGTGAGGGGATATATACAGAAAGAGTGAGGCAGAGGGGGAAGGGTGAGGGGATATATACAGAAAGAGTGAGGTGGAGGGGGAAGGGTGAGGGGATATATACAGAAAGAGTGAGGCGGAGAGGGAAGGGTGAGGGGATATATACAGAAAGAGTGAGGCAGAGGGGGAAGGGTGAGGGGATATATACAGAAAGAGTGAGGTGGAGGGGAAGGGTGAGGGGATATATACAGAAAGAGTGAGGCGGAGGGGAAGGGTGAGGGGATATATACAGAACGAGTGAGGCAGAGGGGGAAGGGTGAGGGGATATATACAGAAAGAGTGAGGTGGAGGGGGAAGGGTGAGGGGATATATACAGAAAGAGTGAGGCAGAGGGGGAAGGGTGAGGGGATATATACAGAAAGAGTGAGGCAGAGGGGGAAGGGTGAGGGGATATATACAGAAAGATATATACAGAAGAGTGAGGTGGAGGGGGAAGGGTGAGGGGATATATACAGAACGAGTGAGGCAGAGGGGGAAGGATGAGGGGATATATACAGAAAGAGTGAGGCAGAGGGGGAAGAGTGAGGGGATATATACAGAAAGAGTGAGTGGAGGGGAGGTGATATATACAGAACGAGTGAGGCAGAGGGGGAAGGGTGAGGGGATATATACAAAAAGAGTGAGGCAGAGGGGGAAGGATGAGGGGATATATACAGAAAGAGTGAGGCAGAGGGGGAAGGGTGAGGGGATATATACAGAAAGAGTGAGTGGAGGGGAGGGATATATACAGAACGAGTGAGGCAGAGGGGAAGGGTGAGGGGATATATACAGAAAGAGTGAGGCAGAGGGGGAAGGGTGAGGGGATATATACAGAAAGAGTGAGTGGAGGGGGAGGTGATATATACAGAACGAGTGAGGCAGAGGGGGAAGGGTGAGGGGATATATACAGAAAGAGTGAGTGGAGGGGGAGGTGATATATACAGAAAGAGTGAGGCAGAGGGGGAAGGGTGAGGGGATATATACAGAAAGAGTGAGTGGAGGGGGAGGTGATATATACAGAAAGTGTGAGGCAGAGGGGGAAGGGTGAGGGGATATATACAGAAAGAGTGAGGCAGAGGGGAAGGGTGAGGGGATATATACAGAAAGAGTGAGGCAGAGGGGGAAGGGTGAGGGGATATATACAGAACGAGTGAGGCAGAGGGGGAAGGGTGAGGGGATATATACAGAAAGAGTGAGTGGAGGGTGAGGGGATATATACAGAAAGAGTGAGGCAGAGGGGGAAGGGTGAGGGGATATATACAGAACGAGTGAGGCAGAGGGGGAAGGGTGAGGGGATATATACAGAAAGAGTGAGGCAGAGGGGGAAGGGTGAGGGGATATATACAGAACGAGTGAGGCAGAGGGGGAAGGGTGAGGGGATATATACAGAAAGAGTGAGTGGAGGGTGAGGGGATATATACAGAAAGAGTGAGGCAGAGGGGGAAGGGTGAGGGGATATATACAGAAGAGTGAGGCAGAGGGGGAAGGGTGAGGGGATATATACAGAAAGAGTGAGGCAGAGGGGGAAGGGTGAGGGGATATATACAGAAAGAGTGAGGCAGAGGGGGAAGGGTGAGGGGATATATACAGAACGAGTGAGGCAGAGGGGGAAGGGTGAGGGGATATATACAGAACGAGTGAGGCAGAGGGGGAAGGGCGAGGGGATATATACAGAAAGAGTGAGGCAGAGGGGGAAGGGTGAGGGGATATATACAGAAAGAGTGAGTGGAGGGGGAGGTGATATATACAGAACGAGTGAGGCAGAGGGGGAAGGGTGAGGGGATATATACAGAAAGAGTGAGTGGAGGGTGAGGGGATATATACAGAACGAGTGAGGCAGAGGGGGAAGGGTGAGGGGATATATACAGAAAGAGTGAAGCAGAGGGGGAAGGGTGAGGGGATATATACAGAAAGAGTGAGGCAGAGGGGGAAGGGTGAGGGGATATATACAGAAAGAGTGAGGCAGAGGGGGAAGGGTGAGGGGATATATACAGAAAGAGTGAGGCAGAGGGGGAAGGGTGAGGGGATATATACAGAACGAGTGAGGCAGAGGGGGAGGTGATATATACAGAACGAGTGAGGCAGAGGGGGAAGGGTGAGGGGATATATACAGAAAGAGTGAGTGGAGGGGGAGGTGATATATACAGAACGAGTGAGGCAGAGGGGGAAGGGTGAGGGGATATATACAGAAAGAGTGAGTGGAGGGTGAGGGGATATATACAGAACGAGTGAGGCAGAGGGGGAAGGGTGAGGGGATATATACAGAGAGTGAAGCAGAGGGGGAAGGGTGAGGGGATATATACAGAAAGAGTGAGGCAGAGGGGGAAGGGTGAGGGGATATATACAGAACGAGTGAGGCAGAGGGGGAAGGGTGAGTGGATATATACAGAAAGAGTGAGGCAGAGGGGGAAGGGGGAAGGGTGAGGGGATATATACAGAAAGAGTGAGGCAGAGGGGGAAGGGTGAGGGGATATATACAGAAAGAGTGAGGCAGAGGGGGAAGGGTGAGGGGATATATACAGAAAGAGTGAGTGGAGGGGGAAGGGTGAGGGGATATATACAGAAAGAGTGAGGCGGAGGGGGAAGGGTGAGGGGATATATACAGAAAGAGTGAGGCAGAGGGGGAAGGGTGAGGGGATATATACAGAAAGAGTGAGGCAGAGGGGGAAGGGTGAGGGGATATATACAGAACGAGTGAGGCAGAGGGGGAAGGGTGAGGGGATATACAGAACGAGTGAGGCAGAGGGGGAAGGGTGAGGGGATATATACAGAACGAGTGAGGCAGAGGGGGAAGGGTGAGGGGATATATACAGAAAGAGTGAGGCAGAGGTGGAGGGTGAGGGGATATATACAGAAAGAGTGAGGCAGAGGGGGAAGGGTGAGGGGATATATACAGAAGGCAGAGGGGGAGTGAGGCAGAGGGGGGAACGAGTGAGGCAGAGGGGATATATACAGAAAGAGTGAGGCAGAGGGGGAAGGGTGAGGGGATATATACAGAAAGAGTGAGGCAGAGGGGGAAGGGTGAGGGGATATATACAGAAAGAGTGAGGCAGAGGGGGAAGGGTGAGGGGATATATACAGAAAGAGTGAGGCAGAGGGGGAAGGGTGAGGGGATATATACAGAAAGAGTGAGGCAGAGGGGAAGGGTGAGGGGATATATACAGAAAGAGTGAGGCAGAGGGGAAGGGTGAGGGGATATATACAGAAAGAGTGAGGCAGAGGGGGAAGGGTGAGGGGATATATACAGAAAGAGTGAGGCAGAGGGGAAGGGTGAGGGGATATATACAGAACGAGTGAGGCAGAGGGGGAAGGGTGAGGGGATATATACAGAAAGAGTGAGGCAGAGGGGGAAGGGTGAGGGGATATATACAGAAAGAGTGAGGCAGAGGGGGAAGGGTGAGGGGATATATACAGAAAGAGTGAGTGGAGGGTGAGGGATATATACAGAAAGAGTGAGGCAGAGGGGGAAGGGTGAGGGGATATATACAGAAAGAGTGAGTGGAGGGTGAGGGGATATATACAGAAAGAGTGAGGCAGAGGGGGAAGGGTGAGGGGATATATACAGAAAGAGTGAGGCAGAGGGGGAAGGGTGAGGGGATATATACAGAAAGAGTGAGGCAGAGGGGGAAGGGTGAGGGGATATATACAGAAAGAGTGAGGCAGAGGGGGAAGGGTGAGGGGATATATACAGAACGAGTGAGGCAGAGGGGGAAGGGTGAGGGGATATATACAGAACGAGTGAGGCAGAGGGGGAAGGGTGAGGGGATATATACAGAAGAGTGAGGCAGAGGGGGAAGGGTGAGGGGATATATACAGAAGAGTGAGTGCAGAGGGGGAAGGGTGAGGGGATATATACAGAAAGAGTGAGTGGAGGGGAGGTGATATATACAGAAAGAGTGAGGCAGAGGGGGAAGGGTGAGGGGATATATACAGAAAGAGTGAGTGGAGGGTGAGGGGATATATACAGAACGAGTGAGGCAGAGGGGGAAGGGTGAGGGGATATATACAGAAGAGTGAAGCAGAGGGGGAAGGGTGAGGGGATATATACAGAAAGAGTGAGGCAGAGGGGGAAGGGTGAGGGGATATATACAGAAAGAGTGAGGCAGAGGGGGAAGGGTGAGGGGATATATACAGAACGAGTGAGGCAGAGGGGGAAGGGTGAGGGGATATATACAGAACGAGTGAGGCAGAGGGGGAAGGGTGAGGGGATATATACAGAAAGAGTGAGGCAGAGGGGGAAGGGTGAGGGGATATATACAGAAAGAGTGAGGTGGAGGGGGAAGGGTGAGGGGATATATACAGAAAGAGTGAGGCAGAGGGGGACGGGTGAGGGGATATATACAGAACGAGTGAGGCTGAGGGGGAAGGGTGAGGGGATATATACAGAAAGAGTGAGGCAGAGGGGGAAGGGTGAGGGGATATATACAGAAGAGTGAGGCAGAGGGGGAAGGGTGAGGGGATATATACAGAAAGAGTGAGGCAGAGGGGGAAGGGTGAGGGGATATATACAGAAAGAGTGAGGCAGAGGGGGAAGGGTGAGGGGATATATACAGAAAGAGTGAGTGGAGGGTGAGGGGATATATACAGAAAGAGTGAGGCAGAGGGGAAGGGTGAGGGGATATATACAGAACGAGTGAGGCAGAGGGGGAAGGGTGAGGGGATATATACAGAAAGAGTGAGGCAGAGGGGGAAGGGTGAGGGGATATATACAGAAAGAGTGAGGCAGAGGGGGAAGGGTGAGGGGATATATACAGAAAGTGAGGCAGAGGGGAAGGGTGAGGGGATATATACAGAAAGAGTGAGGCAGAGGGGAAGGGTGAGGGGATATATACAGAAAGAGTGAGGCAGAGGGGGAAGGGTGAGGGGATATATACAGAAAGAGTGAGGCAGAGGGGAAGGGTGAGGGGATATATACAGAACGAGTGAGGCAGAGGGGAAGGGTGAGGGGATATATACAGAAAGAGTGAGGCAGAGGGGGAAGGGTGAGGGGATATATACAGAAAGAGTGAGGCAGAGGGGGAAGGGTGAGGGGATATATACAGAAAGAGTGAGGCAGAGGGGGAAGGGTGAGGGGATATATACAGAAAGAGTGAGTGGAGGGGGAGGGTGATATATACAGAAAGAGTGAGGCAGAGGGGGAAGGGTGAGGGGATATATACAGAAAGAGTGAGTGGAGGGTGAGGGGATATATACAGAACGAGTGAGGCAGAGGGGAAGGGTGAGGGGATATATACAGAAAGAGTGAAGCAGAGGGGGAAGGGTGAGGGGATATATACAGAAAGAGTGAGGCAGAGGGGGAAGGGTGAGGGGATATATACAGAAAGAGTGAGGCAGAGGGGGAAGGGTGAGGGGATATATACAGAAAGAGTGAGGCAGAGGGGGAAGGGTGAGGGGATATATACAGAAAGAGTGAGGCAGAGGGGGAAGGGTGAGGGGATATATACAGAACGAGTGAGGCAGAGGGGGAAGAGTGAGGGGATATATACAGAAAGAGTGAGTGGAGGGGAGGTGATATATACAGAACGAGTGAGGCAGAGGGGGAAGGGTGAGGGGATATATACAGAAAGAGTGAGTGGAGGGGAGGTGATATATACAGAACGAGTGAGGCAGAGGGGGAAGGGTGAGGGGATATATACAGAAAGTGAAGCAGAGGGGAAGGGGAGGGGATATATACAGAAAGAGTGAGGCAGAGGGGGAAGGGTGAGGGGATATATACAGAAAGAGTGAGGCAGAGGGGGAGGGTGAGGGGATATATACAGAACGAGTGAGGCAGAGGGGGAAGGGTGAGGGGATATATACAGAAGTGGAGGGGGAGTGAGGCAGAGGCAGGGGGAAGGGTGAGGGGATATATACAGAAAGAGTGAGTGGAGGGGAGGTGAGGGGATATATACAGAACGAGTGAGGCAGAGGGGGAAGGGTGAGGGGATATATACAGAAAGAGTGAGTGGAGGGGAGGTGATATATACAGAAGAGTGAGGCAGAGGGGGAAGGGTGAGGGGATATATACAGAAAGAGTGAGTGGAGGGGGAAGGGGAGGGGATATATACAGAAAGAGTGAGGCAGAGGGGGAAGGGTGAGGGGATATATACAGAAAGAGTGAGTGCAGAGGGGGAAGGGTGGGGATATATACAGAAAGAGTGAGGCAGAGGGGGAAGGGTGAGGGGATATATACAGAAAGAGTGAGGAGGGGGAGGGTGAGGGGATATATACAGAAAGAGTGAGGCAGAGGGGGAAGGGTGAGGGGATATATACAGAACGAGTGAGGCAGAGGGGGAAGGGTGAGGGGATATATACAGAACGAGTGAGGCAGAGGGGGAAGGGTGAGGGGATATATACAGAAAGAGTGAGTGGAGGGTGAGGGGATATATACAGAAAGAGTGAGGCAGAGGGGGAAGGGTGAGGGGATATATACAGAACGAGTGAGGCAGAGGGGGAAGGGTGAGGGGATATACAGAACGAGTGAGGCAGAGGGGGAAGGGTGAGGGGATATATACAGAACGAGTGAGGCAGAGGGGATATATACAGAAAGAGTGAGGCAGAGGGGGAAGGGTGAGGGGATATATACAGAAAGAGAGGCAGAGGGGGAAGGGTGAGGGGATATATACAGAAAGAGTGAGGCAGAGGGGGAAGGGTGAGGGGATATATACAGAACGAGTGAGGCAGAGGGGGAAGGGTGAGGGGATATATACAGAAAGAGTGAGGGGAGGGTGAGGGGATATATACAGAAAGAGTGAGGCAGAGGGGGAAGGGTGAGGGGATATATACAGAAAGAGTGAGGCAGAGGGGGAAGGGTGAGGGGATATATACAGAAAGAGTGAGGCAGAGGGGGAAGGGTGAGGGGATATATACAGAAAGAGTGAGGCAGAGGGGGAAGGGTGAGGGGATATATACAGAAAGAGTGAGGCAGAGGGGGAAGGGTGAGGGGATATATACAGAAAGAGTGAGGCAGAGGGGGAAGGGTGAGGGGATATATACAGAAAGAGTGAGGCAGAGGGGAGGGTGAGGGGATATATACAGAAAGAGTGAGGCAGAGGGGGAAGGGTGAGGGGATATATACAGAAAGAGTGAGGCAGAGGGGGAAGGGTGAGGGGATATATACAGAAAGAGTGAGGCAGAGGGGGAAGGGTGAGGGGATATATACAGAACGAGTGAGGCAGAGGGGGAAGGGTGAGGGGATATATACAGAAAGAGTGAGGCAGAGGGGGAAGGGTGAGGGGATATATACAGAAAGAGTGAGGCAGAGGGGGAGGGTGAGGGGATATATACAGAAAGAGTGAGGCAGAGGGGGAGGGTGAGGTGATATATACAGAACGAGTGAGGCAGAGGGGGAAGGGTGAGGGGATATATACAGAAAGAGTGAGTGGAGGGGGAGGGGATATATACAGAATGAGTGAGGCGGAGGTGGAAGGGTGAGGGCATATATACAGAAATAGTGAGTGGGGGGGAAGGGTGAGGGGATATGTACAGAAAGAGGGATGGGGTGGGGGACCGGATATACAGTCCCTTGCGAAAGTATTCGGCCCCCTTGAACTTTGCGACCTTTTGCCACATTTCAGGCTTCAAACATAAAGATATAAAACTGTATTTTTTTGTGAAGAATCAACAACAAGTGGGACACAATCATGAAGTGGAACGACATTTATTGGATATTTCAAACTTTTTTAACATATCAAAAACTGAAAAATTGGGCGTGCAAAATTATTCAGCCCCTTTAAGTTAATACTTTGTAGCGCCACCTTTTACTGCGATTACAGCTGTAAGTCGCTTGGGGTATGTCTCTATCAGTTTTGCACATCGAGAGACTGAAATGTTTTCCCATTCCTCCTTGCAAAACAGCTCGAGCTCAGTGAGGTTGGATGGAGAGCATTTGTGACCAGCAGTTTTCAGTTCTTTCCACAGATTCTCGATTGGATTCAGGTCTGGACTTTGACTAACACCTGGATATTTGACTAACACACTAACACCATTCTAAGACCTGGATATGTTTATTTTTGAACCATTCTATTGTAGATTTTGCTTTATGTTTTGGATCATTGTCTTGTTGGAAGACAAATCTCCGTCCCAGTCTCAGGTCCTTTGCAGACTCCATCAGGTTTTCTTCCAGAATGGTCCTGTATTTGGCTCCATCCATCTTCCCATCAATTTTAACCATCTTCCCTGTCCCTGCTGAGGAAAAGCAGGCCCAAACCATGATGCTGCCACCACCATGTTTGACAGTGGGTATGGTGTGTTCAGGGTGATGAGCTGTGTTGCTTTTACGCCAAACATAACGTTTTGCATTGTTGCCATAAAGTTCGATTTTGGTTTCATCTGACCAGAGCACCTTCTTCCACATGTTTGGTGTGTCTCCCAGGTGGCTTGTGGCAAACTTTAAACAACACTTTTTATGGATATCTTTAAGAAATGGCTTTCTTCTTGCCACTCTTCCATAAAGGCCAGATTTGTGCAATATACGACTGATTGTTGTCCTATGGACAGAGTCTCCCACCTCAGCTGTAGATCTCTGCAGTTCATCTAGAGTGATCATGGGCCTCTTGGCTGCATCTCTGATCAGTCTTCTCCTTGTATGAGCTGAAAGTTTAGAGGGACGGCCAGGTCTTGGTAGATTTGCAGTGGTCTGATACTCCTTCCATTTCAATATTATCGCTTGCACAGTGCTCCTTGGGATGTTTAAAGCTTGGGAAATCTTTTTGTATCCAAATCCGGCTTTAAACTTCTTCACAACAGTATCTCGGACCTGCATGGTGTGTTCCTTGTTCTTCATGATGCTCTCTGTGCTTTTAACGGACCTCTAAGACTATCACAGTGCAGGTGCATTTATACAGAGACTTGATTACACACAGGTGGATTGTATTTATCATCATTAGTCATTTAAGTCAACATTGGATCATTCAGAGATCCTCACTGAACTTCTGGAGAGAGTTTGCTGCACTGAAAGTAAAGGGGCTGAATTATTTTGCACGCCCAATTTGTCAGTTATTGATTTGTTAAAAAAGTTTGAAATATCCAATAAATGTCGCTCCACTTCATGATTGTGTCCCACTTGTTGATTCTTCACAAAAAAATACAGTTTTATATCTTTATGTTTGAAGCCTGAAATGTGGCAAAAGGTCGCAAAGTTCAAGGGGGCCGAATACTTTCGCAAGGCACTGTATACAGAATGACACCGAAGCCAAAAGTCATAGCCTTGAGTTTGATTGGGAAGAGACAGGGAGAGATGAATGTGCCATAAAATTTGAGTGGCACACGGAGAGGGAGAGAGAAAAGAGAACGAGAGAGACAGAGACAGAGAGAGACAGAGAGAGAATGAGAATGAGAGAGAAAGAGAAAGAGAGAGCAAAGAGAGAGAGCAAAGAGAGAGAGCAAAGAGAGAGAGCAAAGAGAGAGAGAGGGAGAGAAAAGAGAGAGAGAGAGAAAAGAGAGAGATTGGGGGAGGATTGGGAAAAGAAGGGGTGAAAAAGAAGGAAAGAGGTGTGGAGAAGTGAGAGGTAATGTGTAGACTGTAGGGAGGGCTGTCTGATAAGGGGAGAGGGAGGGTGGTGGAGGAGTACTAACAAGTTGACCAGGTGAAGCACAGTTGAAGTTGGAAGTTTACATCCACTTATGTTGGAGTCACGAAAACTTCTTTTTCAACCATTCCACACATATTTATTGTTAACAAACTATAGTTTTGGCAAGTTGTTTAGGACATCTACTTTGTGCATGACACAAGTAATTTTCCAACAATTGTTTACAGACAGATTATTTCACTTGTAATTCATTGTACCACAATTCCAGTGCGTCAGAAGTTTACATACACTAAGTTGATTGTGCCTTTAAACAGATTGGAAAAATACAGAGAATTATTTAGAAGCTTCTGATAGGCTAATTGACATCATTTCAAATCAAATCAAATCAAATTTATTTATATAGCCCTTCGTACATCAGCTGATATCTCAAAGTGCTGTACAGAAACCCAGCCTAAAACCCCAAACAGCAAGCAATGCAGGTGTAGAAGCACGGTGGCTAGGAAAAACTCCCTAGAAAAGCCAAAACCTAGGAAGAAACCTAGAGAGGAACCAGGCTATGTGGGGTGGCCAGTCCTCTTCTGGCTGTGCCAGGTAGAGATTATAACAGAACATGGCCAAGATGTTCAAATGTTCATAAATGACCAGCATGGTCGAATAATAATAAGGCAGAACAGTTGAAACTGGAGCAGCAGCACGGCCAGGTGGACTGGGGACAGCAAGGAGTCATCATGTCAAGTAGTCCTGGGGCATGGTCCTAGGGCCGCGGTTCAGTTGAAACTGGAGCAGCAGCACGGCCAGGTGGACTGGGGACAGCAAGGAGTCATCATGTCAGGTAGTCCTGGGGCATGGTCCTAGGGCTCAGGTCCTCCGAGAGAGAGAAGGAGAGAATTAGAGAACGCACACTTAGATTCACACAGGACACCGAATTGGACAGGAGAAGTACTCCAGATATAACAAACTGACCCCAGCCCCCGACACATAAACTACTGCAGCATAAATACTGGAGGCTGAGACAGGAGGGGTCAGGAGACACTGTGGCCCCACCCGAGGACACCCCCGGACAGGGCCAAACAGGAAGGATATAACCCCACCCACTATGCCAAAGCACAGCCCCCACACCACTGGAGGGATATCTTCAACCACCAACTTACCATCCTGAGACAAAGCTGAGTATAGCCCGCAAAGATCTCCGTCACGGCACAACCCAAGGGGGGCGCCAACCCAGACAGGATGACCACATCAGTGAATCAACCCACTCAGGTGACGCACCCCCTCCAGGGACGGCATGAGAGAGCCCCAGCAAGCCAGTGACTCAGCCCCTGTAATAGGGTTAGAGGCAGAGAATCCCAGTGGAAAGAGGGGAACCGGCCAGGCAGAGACAGCAAGGGTGGTTCGTTGCTCCAGAGCCTTTCCGTTCACCTTCCCACTCCTGGGCCAGACTACACTCAATCATATGACCCACTGAAGAGATGAGTCTTCAGTAAAGACTTAAAGGTTGAGACCGAGTTTGCGTCTCTGACATGGGTAGGCAGACCGTTCCATAAAAATGGAGCTCTATAGGAGAAAGCCCTGCCTCCAGCTGTTTGCTTAGAAATTCTAGGGACAATTAGGAGGCCTGCGTCTTGTGACCGTAGCGTACGTGTAGGTATGTACGGCAGGACCAAATCAGAGAGATAGGTAGGAGCAAGCCCATGCAATGCTTTGTAGGTTAGCAGTAAAACCTTGAAATCAGCCCTTGCTTTGACAGGAAGCCAGTGTAGGGAGGCTAGCACTGGAGTAATATGATCAAATTTTTTGGTTCTAGTCAGGATTCTAGCAGCCGTATTTAGCACTAACTGAAGTTTATTTAGTGCTTTATCCGGGTAGCCGGAAAGTAGAGCATTGCAGTAGTCTAACCTAGAAGTGACAAAAGCATGGATTAATTTTTCTGCATCATTTTTGGACAGAAAGTTTCTGATTTTTGCAATGTTACGTAGATGGAAAAAAGCTGTCCTTGAAATGGTCTTGATATGTTCTTCAAAAGAGAGATCAGGGTCCAGAGTAACGCCGAGGTCCTTCACAGTTTTATTTGAGATGACTGTACAACCATTAAGATTAATTGTCAGATTCAACAGAAGATCTCTTTGTTTCTTGGGACCTAGAACAAGCATCTCTGTTTTATCCGAGTTTAAAAGTAGAAAGTTTGCTGCCATCCACTTCCTTATGTCTGAAACACATGCTTCTAGCGAGGGCAATTTTGGGGCTTCACCATGTTTCATTGAAATGTACAGCTGTGTATCATCCGCATAGCAGTGAAAGTTAACATTATGTTTTCGAATAACATCCCCAAGAGGTAAAATATATAGTGAAAACAACAGCGGTCCTAAAACGGAACCTTGAGGAACACCGAAATTTACAGTTGATTTGTCAGAGGACAAACCATCCACAGAGACAAACTGATATCTTTCCGACAGATAAGATCTAAACCAGGCCAGAACTTGTCCGTGTAGACCAATTTGGGTTTCCAATCTCTCCAAAAGAATGTGGTGATCGATGGTATCAAAAGCAGCACTAAGGTCTAGGAGCACGAGGACAGATGCAGAGCTCGGTCCGATGCCATTAAAATGTCATTTACCACCTTCACAAGTGCCGTCTCAGTGCTATGATGGGGTCTAAAACCAGACTGAAGCATTTCATATACATTGTTTGTCTTCAGGAAGGCAGTGAGTTGCTGAGCAACAGCCTTTTCTAAGATTTTTGAGAGGAATGGAAGATTCGATATAGGCCGATAGTTTTTTATATTTTCTGGGTCAAGGTTTGGCTTTTTCAAGAGAGGCTTTATTACTGCCACTTTTAGTGAGTTTGGTACACATCCGGTGGATAGAGAGCCGTTTATTATGTTCAACATAGGAGGGCCAAGCACAGGAAGCAGCTCTTTCAGTAGTTTAGTTGGAATAGGGTCCAGTAAGCAGCTTGAAGGTTTAGAGGCCATGATTATTTTCATCATTGTGTCAAGAGATATAGTACTAAAACACTTGAGCGTCTCTCTTGATCCTAGGTCCACGCAGAGTTGTGCAGACTCAGGACAACTGAGCTTTGAAGGAATACGCAGATTTAAGGAGGAGTCTGTAATTTGCTTTCTAATAATCATAATTTTTTCCTCAAAGAAGTTCATGAATTTATCACTGCTAAAGTGAAAGTCATCCTCTCTTGGGGAATGCTGCTTTTTAGTTAGCTTTGCGACCGTATCAAAAAGGAATTTTGGATTGTTCTTATTGTCCTCAATTAAGTTAGAAAAATAGGATGATCGAGCAGCAGTAAGGGCTCTTCGGTACTGCACGGTACTGTCTTTCCAAGCTAGACGGAAGACTTCCAGTTTGGTGTGGCGCCATTTCCGTTCCAATTTTCTGGAAGCTTGCTTCAGAGCTCGGGTATTTTCTGTGTACCAGGGAGCTAGTTTCTTATGAGAAATGTTTTTAGTTTTTAGGGGTGCAACTGCATCTAGGGTATTGCGCAAGGTTAAATTGAGTTCCTCAGTTAGGTGGTTAACTGATTTTTGTCCTCTGGTGTCATTGGGTAGACAGAGGGAATCTGGAAGGACATCAAGGAATCTTTGTGTTGTCTGTGAATTTATAGCACGACTTTTGATGATCCTTGGTTGGGGTCTGAGCAGATTATTTGTTGCAATTGCAAACGTAATAAAATGGTGGTCCGATAGTCCTGGATTATGAGGAAAAACATTAAGATCCACAACATGTATTCCATGGGACAAAACTAGGTCCAGCGTATGACTGTGACAGTGAGTGGGTCCAGAGACATGTTGGACAAAACCCACTGAGTCGATGATGGCTCCGAAAGCCTTTTGGAGTGGGTCTGTGGACTTTTCCATGTGAATATTAAAGTCACCAAAGATTAGAATATTATCTGCTATGACCACAAGGTCCGATAGGAATTCAGGGAACTCAGTGAGGAACGCTGTATATGACCCAGGAGGCCTGTAAACAGTAGCTATAAAAAGTGATTGAGTAGGCTGCATAGATTTCATGACTAGAAGCTCAAAAGACGAAAACGTCATTTTTTTTTTTGTAAATTGAAATTTGCTATCGTAAATGTTAGCAACACCTCCGCCTTGCGGGATGCACGGGGGATATGGTCACTAGTGTAGCCAGGAGGTGAGGCCTCATTTAACACAGTAAATTCATCAGGCTTAAGCCATGTTTCAGTCAGGCCAATCACATCAAGATTATGATCAGTGATTAGTTCATTGACTATAATTGCCTTTGAAGTAAGGGATCTAACATTAAGTAGCCCTATTTTGAGATGTGAGGTATCATGATCTCTTTCAATAATGACAGGAATGGAGGTGGTCTTTATCCTAGTGAGATTGCTAAGGCGAACACCGCCATGTTTAGTTTTGCGCAACCTAGGTCGAGGCACAGACACGGTCTCAATGGTGATAGCTGAGCTGACTACACTGACTATGCTAGTGGCAGACTCCACTATGCTGGCAGGCTGGCTAACAGCCTGCTGCCTGGCCTGCACCCTATTTCATTGTGGAGCTAGAGGAGTTAGAGCCCTGTCTATGTTGGTAGATAAGATGAGAGCACCCCTCCAGCTAGGATGGAGTCCGTCACTCCTCAGCAGGTCAGGCTTGGTCCTGTTTGTGGGTGAGTCCCAAAAGAGGGCCAATTATCTACAAATTCTAACTTTTCGGAGGGGCAGAAAACAGTTTTCAACCAGCGATTGAGTTGTGAGACTCTGCTGTAGAGCTCATCACTCCCCCTAACTGGGAGGGGGCCAGAGACAATTACTCGATGCCGACACATCTTTCTAGCTGATTTACACGCAGAAGCTATGTTGCGCTTGGTGATCTCTGACTGTTTCATCCTAACATCGTTGGTGCCGACGTGGATAACAATATCTCTATACTCTCTACACTCGCCAGTTTTAGCTTTAGCCAGCACCATCTTCAGATTAGCCTTAACGTCGGTAGCCCTGCCCCCCGGTAAACAGTGTATGATCGCTGGATGATTCATTTGAGTCAATTGGAGGTGTACCTGTGTATGTATTTCAAGGCCTACCTTCAAATTCAGTGCCTCTTTGCTTAACATCATGTGAAAATCAAAAGAAACCAGCCAAGACCTCAAAAAACAAACTGTAGACCTCCACAAGTCTGGTTCATCCTTGGGAGCAATTTCCAAACACCTGAAGGTACCACTTTCATCTGTACAAACAATAGTACGCAAGTATAAACACCATGGGATGAACATACTTTGGTGCGAAAAGTGCAAATCAATCCCAGAACAGGAAACAGGTACAAAAGTATCTTCTCCACAGTAAAACGAGTCCTATATCAATGTAACCTGAAAGACCGCTCAGCAAGGAAGAAGCCACTGCTCCAAAACTGCCATAAAAAATGCTAGACTACGGTTTGCAACTGCACATGGGGACAAAGATCATACTTTTTTGAGATCTGTCCTCTGGTCTGATGAAACAAAAATAGAACTGTTTGGCCTGTTTGGCCGTTGTTATATTTGGGGGAATAGGGGGAGGCTTGCAAGCCGAAGAATACCATCTCAACCGTGAAGCACGGGGGCGGCAGCATCATGTCGTGGGGGTTCTTTGCTGCAGGAGGGACTGGTGCATTTCACAAAATAGATGGTATCATGAGGAAAGAAAATTATGTGGATATATTGAAGCAACATCTCAAGACATCAGTCAGGAAGTTAAAGCTTGGTCGGAAATGGGTCTTCCAAATGGACAATGACCCCAAGCATACTTCCAAAGTTGTGGCAAAATGGCTTAAGGACAACAAGTCAAGGTATTGGAGTGGCCATCACAAAGCCCTGACCTCAATTCCATAGAAAATGTGTGGGCAGAACTGAAAAAGCGTGTGCGAGCAAGGAGGCCTACAAACCTGACTCAGTTACACCAGCTCTGTCACGAGTGTTACGAATCCCTTTTGGCCCGACAGTCTAGGGGGGATGGTAATGAGACCCGTAACATAACTCATGCAAATTATTATTGTGACAAAGTAAAAGTGTGAACGAAATAACCACGACAAAAACCGTCAAACTCCAGGTTTATTTATAAACACACGGTAATGGGGGGAGCAGGAAAAGGGGCTGAGCTGGACCCAAGGAAAGAAACAATAAGTATTCAAAAACACCCCTAAGCTAGACTAGCCTACTTTAACAACAGCTAACTAACTAACCAAAAATACAGTGGGTGGTCCGCCCAGTTCTAACTAGTGTATTTAACAACGTTCACCTACGGGTAGTGTATGCCCATGGGCGACTTGTCTTGGTTTCCCCCTTTTCCCACCAGCAACAAACAAACACCATAACCAAAAACAATACTCACAGGTGATGACAAAGTGCTATGAGGTGCTTAAACAAAAGAGAGGTTAAGACACAAAGCGAGAGTGAAACACAGAGACCTACAGACATGGCATTTACAGAGAGATTGAGCTCTAGAACAAACAAATGATGGGGTTTTTAAACCATGGGGAAGCAACTGTGATAGGTTAGGAAATAGGAGGAGGTGTGTCTTCTGATTGATGATTGATTGTTGATTGATTGGGGAGTGATGATTTTCACCTGTGAGGGGAGAAGGAGAGAAAAGAAACACACACACAGGATACACACACACACAGGATAACTGTATCCGTAACAACGAGAAAGGGGTAATAATTCACCCAGCTTATTGTGGGAAGCTTGTGGAAGGCTACCTGAAACGTTTGACCCAAGTTAAACAATTTGAAGGCAATGCTACCAAATACTAACTGAGTTCATGTAAACTTCTGATCCACTGGGAATGTGATGAAAGAAATAAAAGCTGAAATAAATCATTCTCTCTACTATTATTCTGTCATTTCACATTCTTAAAATAAAGTGGTGATCCTAACTGATCAGAGACAGGGAATTTTTTACTCGGATTAAATCTCAAGAATTGTGAAAAATTTAGTTTAAATGTATTTGGCTAAGGTGTAAGTAAACATCTGACTTGAACTGTAATTGCTTCTATTGTTTCCTCATGTCCAATCAATCAATCAAGATAGCCCTTACTGCCCCGGAGGGCCACAAGTATAGTTGTGTGTGTGTGTGTGTGTGTGTGTGTGTGTGTGTGTGTGTGTGTGTGTGTGTGTGTGTGTGTGTGTGTGTGTGTGTGTGTGTGCATGCGTGCGAGCATGTGCGTTTTAGGCATGTATGAGTTTCTGAATGTGCTTGTAGGTCAGTATCTATGACTAGATGTTATTTAATCAGGCGTGAGCACGTATTCACTGTCTGGACGTTTGTTCTTTTATGTCTTCACTATCTTTATAAGAATCTGTAAGAGTACATGATGAGTGAGTGAGTGAGTGAGTGAGTGAGTGAGTGAGTGAGTGAGTGAGTGAGTGAGAGAGAGAGAGAGAGAGAGAGAGAGAGAGAGAGAGAGAGAGAGAGAGAGAGAGAGAGAGAGAGAGAGAGAGAGAGAGAGAGAGAGTGAGTGAGCCTGAGAGTGAGTGAGAGAGTGATAGAGTGAGAGCGAGAGATAGTGGGTGAGTGAGTGGAATGCGTAACAGAAAGGAGGGGGGCTTAGAAAGACACCCTCTATCTCCTTCCCTCTGTTCTTCCTAAGCCACTATACAAAATTCTATTATCGGGCCCAATAAAAGAGCGTGAAATGAAAACATAATCGGGTTTTAATTTGGCTGTAAAGCTCCAGCCACCCGCTGACAAAGGGCTGACGAGCGAAGCTTCACTGGCTCATTAAGGGAAAAAGACAGGAGAAAAAACGCTCCTGTCAGAATAGGAATTCTCTCAGACAGAACCACCACACTGTGGCGCGTGTGTGTCAGAGAGAGTGACGAGAGAGTGTGTGGTATGCATGAGTGTATGGATTCAAGTGCACATGGTATGCTTAAATATGAGCGTGTATACTGTAGGTGTACTAACAAGTGTTCACCCCGCAAATTGGGAACATTCCCAGGACATTAAAGGGGCAATCTGCGGTTGCTACATCCATTTTTTAATTATAAATGAATGATATGTACCCATTGATTCTTTTAAATGCTTAGTTCAACTGTAGTATCCCATCAGAACCCCCAATATAAGCTTGTTTTACTCAAATGTTTGTAAACAAATACATTTTTTAATTTTCACTATATAGCCTCAAAACATGGTTATAACTATAATTGTCTTATCGATGGTCAGTCCTTGCAGCCATAGCTCGGTCTATGAATTTGAGTGGTTACATTTCTCCAGCCCCATCCCTCATTTTTTTACAGGAAAGGGGCAGGGACATGCTTTGTTATTGTTTCAACCACAGTTTGCAGCTTTAAACAAACTCTTGAACAGGTCACTCTGGAAAAAAACAATTTATCTCAATGGGAATAACCTGTATAAATAATAAGATTACCCATCTGCACAAGTCTGTTTGTGCCATGTAGACTTGAATGATTGTAGCCTGGGTAGCAGTCTGTTTGTGCCATCATGAGTGACAAGAAGTTGACAGATTTTGGACCAGGCAAGTATGATTGTATATGATTGCAGAATAATCAGTACTATCATTGTATGTGAACCCAGTATCGGAATGTAGATCGTAGTAGTAGGTGTAGTAGTAGTAGCTGTAGTAGTAGTAGTAGGTGTAAAAGGTGTAGTAGTAGTAGGTTTCAAATAATAGTAGTAGGTGTAGTAGTAGTAGTAGTAGTAGTAGTAGTAGTAGTAGTAGTAGGTGAAGTTGGTGTAGTAGGTGTAGTAGGTGTAGTAGTAGTAGGTGTAGTATGTGTAGTAGTAGTAGTAGTAGTAATAGAAGTAGTAGGTGTAGAAGTAGTAGGTGTAGAAGTAGTAGTAGTCGTATTAGTTGTAGTAGTAGTAGAAGTAGTAGGTGGAGTAGTAGTAATAGGAGTAGTAGGTGCAGTAGTAGTAGTAGGTGTAATAGTAGTAGTAGGTGTAGTAGTAGAAGTAATAGAAGTAGTAATAGTAGTAGTAGGTGTAGAAGGAGTAAAAGTAGTAGTAGGTGTAGTAGGTGTAGTAGTAGTAGTAGGTGTAGTAGTAGTAGTAGGTGTAGTAGGTGTTGTAGTAGTAGTGGTAGTAGGAGTAGTATTATGGGTTAGTAGTAGGTGGCAGAAGTAGTAGTAGTAGGTTTAGTAGTAGTTGAATTAGTAGGTATAGTAGTAGTAGTAGCAGTAGGTGTAGTAGTAGTATTAGTAGTAGGAGTAGGATTATGGGTTAGTAGTAGGTGGCAGAAGTAGGTGTTGAATTACTAGGTGTAGTAGTAGTAGTAGTAGTAGTAGTAGCAGTAGGTGTAGTAGTAGTAGTAGTAGCAGTAGGTGTAGTAGGAGTAGGAGAAGTAGTAGTAGGTGTAGTAGGTATAGTAGTAGTAGTAGTAGGTGAAATAGTAGTAGTAGGTGTAGTAGTAGTATAAATAATAGGGGTAGTAGTAGGTGAAGTAGTAGTAGTAGATGTAGTAGGGGTAGTAGTAGAAGTGGTAGTAGTAATAGTAGTAGTAGTAGTAGTAGGAGTAGTATTATGTGTTAGGAGTAGGTGCAGAAGTAGTCGTAGTAGTAGTAGTAGTAGTAGGTTTAGTAGTAGTAGAATTAGTAGGTGTAGTAGTAGTAGTAGCAGTAGGTGTAATAGTAGTAGGAGTAGTAGTAGTAGTAGGTGTAGTAGTAGAAGTAATAGGTGAAGTAGTAGGTGTAGTAGTAGGAGGTGTAGTAGTAGGTGTAGTAGGTGAAGTAGTAGTAGTAGGTGTACTAGTAGTAGTACTAGTAGTGGTAGTAGCAGTAGGTGTAGTAGTCGTAGTAGTAGGAGTAGTAGTAGATGTATTAGTAGGTGCAGTAGTACCAGTAGTAGTAGAAGGTGTAGTAGTATAATTAGTAGGTGTAGTAGTAGTAGTAGTAGTAGGTGAAGTAGTAGTAGTACTAGTAGTGGTAGTAGCAGTAGGTGTAGTAGTCGTAGTAGTAGGAGTAGTAGTAGATGTATTAGTAGGTGCAGTAGTACCAGTAGTAGTAGTAGGTGTAGTAGTATAATTAGTAGGTGTAGTAGTAGTAGTAGCAGTTGGTGTAGTAGGAGTAGGAGTAGTAGTAGTAGTAGTAGGTGTAGTAGTAGTTGTAGTAGGTGAAATAGTAGTAGTAGGTGTAGTAGGTGTAGTAGTAGTAGTGGTGGTAGTAGTAGTATAAATAATAGGGGTAGTAGTAGGTGAAGTAGTGGTAGTAGTAGTTGGTGTAGTAGTAGAAGTGGGTAGTAGTAATCGTAGTAGTAGTAGTAGGAGTAGTATTATGGGTTAGGAGTAGGTGTAGTAGTAGTAGTAGTAGGTGTAGTAGTAGTAGTAGTAGGTGTAGTAGTAGAAGTGGTAGTAGTAGTAGGAGTAGGTAGTATGTATTAGTAGGTGCAGTAGTACCAGTGGTAGTAGTAGTAGTAGTTAGGAGTAGGTGCAGAAGTAGTAGTAGTAGTAGTAGGTTTAGTAGTAGTAGAATTAGTAGGTGTAGTAGTGGTAGTAGTCGTAGTAGTAGTAGCTGTAGAAGTAGGTGCAGTAGTAGTAGTAGTAGTAGGTGTAGTAGGTGTAGTAGTAGAAGTGGTAGTAGTAATAGTAGTAGTAGTAGTAGGAGTAGTATTATGGGTTAGGAGTAGGTCCAGAAGTAGTCGTAGTCGTAGTAGTAGTAGTAGTAGGTTTAGTAGTAGTAGTACTAGTAGTGGTAGTAGCAGTAAGTGTAGTAGTAGTAGTAGATGTATTAGTAGGTGCAGTAGTAGTAGTAGTAGTAGTAGTAGTAGTAGTAGTAGTAGTAGTAGTAGTAGTAGTAGTAGGTGTTGTAGTAGTAGTAGGTAGTAGTAGTAGTAGTAGTAGGTGTAGTAGTAGTAGTAGTAGTAGTAGTAGTAGTAGTAGTAGTAGTAGTAGGTGAAGTAGTAGTAGTAGTAGAAGTAGAAGGTGTAGTAGTGGTAGTAGTAGTAGTAGTAGCTGTAGAAGTAAGTAGTAGTAGTAGTAGTAGTAGTAGGTGGTAGTAGTAGTAAGTAGTAGTAGTGTGTAGTATGCAGTAGTACCAGTAGTAGGTAGTAGTAGTAGTAGTAGGTAGTAGTAGTAGTAGTAGTAGTAGTAGTAGGTGTTATAGTAGTAGTGGTGGTAGTAGTAGTAGGTGTAGTAGTAGGTGTAGTAGGTGCAGTAGTAGTAGTAGGTGTAGTAGTAGAATTAGTAGGTGAAGTAGTAGTAGTAGTAGAAGTAGAAGGTGTAGTAGTGTTAGTAGTAGTAGTAGTAGTAGTAGGTGTAGTAGTAGTAGTAGTAGGTGTAGTAGGTAGTAGTAGTAGTAGTAGTAGTAGTAGTAGTAGTAGTAGTAGGTTTAGTAGTAGTAGTAAGTAGTAGATGTAGTAGTGTAGTAGTAGTGGTAGTAGTAATAGTAGTAGTAGTAGTAGTTAGTAGTATTATGGGTTAGTAGTAGGTGGCAGAAGTAGGTAGTAGTAGTAGTAGGTTTAGTAGTAGTAGAATTAGTAGGTGTAGTAGTAGTAGTAGCAGTAGGTGTAATAGTAGTAGTAGTAGTAGTAGTAGGTAGTAGTAGGTAATAGTAGTAGGTGAAGTAGTAGTAGTGTAGTAGTGGTAGTAGCAGTAGTAGTAGTAGTAGTAGTAGTAGTAGATGTATTAGTAGGTAGTAGTACCAGTAGTAGTAGGTGTAGTAGTATAATTAGTAGGTGTAGTAGTAGTAGTAGCAGTAGGTGTAGTAGGTAGTAGGTAGTAGTAGTAGGTGTAGTAGGTGTAGTAGTAGTAGTAGGTGAAATAGTAGTAGTAGGTGTAGTAGTAGTAGTAGTAGTAGTGGTAGTAGTATAAATAATAGGTGAAGTAGTAGTAGGTAGTAGTGTAGTAGTAGTTGGTGTAGTAGTAGAAGTGGTAGTAGTAAGTAGTAGTAGTAGTAGGAGTAGTATTATGGTTAGGAGTAGGTGTAGTAGTAGTAGTAGTAGGTGTAGTAGTAGTAGTAGTAGGTTTAGTAGTAGTAGTAGTAGTAGGTGTAGTAGTAGTAGTAGCGTAGTAGTAGTTGTAGTAGTAGTGCAGTAGTACCAGTAGTAGTAGTAGTAGTAGTAGTAGTAGTAGTAGGTGTTGTAGTAGTAGTAGGTGCAGTAGTAGTAGTAGGTAGTAGTAGTAGGTGTAGTAGTAGTAGGTGTAGTAGGTGCAGTAGTAGTAGTAGTAGGTGTAGTAGTAGTAGTAGTAGGTGAAGTAGTAGTAGTAGTAGGTAGAAGGTGTAGTAGGTAGTAGTAGTCGTAGTAGTAGAAGTGCAGTAGTAGTAGTATTAGTAGAAGTAGTAGTAGTAGTAGTAGTAGTAGTCAGTAGTAGTAGTAGTAGTAGTAGAATTAGTAGGTGTAGTAGTAGTAGTAGTAGTAGTAGTAGTAGTAGTAGTAGTAGTAGTAGTAGTAGTAGTAGTGTAGTAGTAGTAGTAGGTGCAGTTATAGTAGTAGTAGTGGTAGTAGTAGTAGGTGTAGTAGTAGGTGTAGTAGGTGCAGTAGTAGTAGTAGTAGGTGTAGTAGTAGTAGAATTAGTAGGTGAAGTAGTAGTAGTAGTAGTAGTAGAAGGTGTAGTAGTGGTAGTAGTTGTAGACGTGGTAGTAGCTGTAGAAGTAGGTGCAGTAGTAGCTAGTAGTAGGTGTAGTAGGTAGAAGTAGTAGTAGTAGTGTAGTAGTAGTAGTAGTAGTAGTAGGTGTAGTAGTAGTAGTGGTAGTAGTAGTATAAATAATAGTAGTAGTAGTATGTATTAGTAGTGTAGTAGTAGTAGTAGTAGTAGTAGTAGTAGTAGGTGTAGTAGTAGTGGTAGTAGTAATAGTAGTAGTAGTAGTAGGAGTAGTATTATGGGTAGTAGTAGTAGTAGGTGCAGTAGTAGTAGTAGTAGTAGTAGTAGTAGTAGGTGTAGTAGTAGTAGGTGTAGTAGGAGTAGTAGTAGTAGTAGTAGTAGTAGTAGGTGTAGTAGTAGTAGGTGTAGTAGTAGGTGTAGTAGTGGGAGGTGTAGTAGGTAGTAGTAGTAGTAGTGAAGTAGTAGGTAGTAGTAGTAGTAGTGGTAGTAGTAGTAGGTAGTAGTAGGTAGTAGCAGTAGTACCTGTAGTAGTAGTAGGTGTAGTAGTAGGTGTAGTTGTAGTAGTAGTAGTAGTAGTAGTAGTAGTAGTAGGTGCAGTTAAGTAGTAGTAGTAGTAGTAGTAGGTGTAGTAGTAGTAGGTGTAGTAGTAGTCAGTAGTAGTAGGTAGTAGTAGTAGTAGTAGGTGAAGTAGTAGTAGTAGTACCAGTAGTAGTAGTAGTAGGTAGTAGTAGTAGTAGTAGTAGTAGAAGTAGTGCAGTAGTAGTAGTAGTAGGTGCAGTAGTAGTAGTAGTAGTAGCAGTAGGTGTAGTAGTAGCAGGTGTTGTATGTAGTAGTAGTAGGTGTAGAAGTAGTAGTAGTGTAGTAGTAGTAGGTGTAGTAGTAGAGTAGGTGTAGTAGTAGTAGTAGGTGTAGTAGGTGTAGTAGTAGTTGTAGTAGGTGAAGTAGTAGTAGTAGGTGTGTAGGTGTAGTAGTAAGTGGTGTAGTAGTAGTAGTATAAGCACTTTGAGATAGTATTAGGGGTAGTAGTAGGTGTAGTAGTAGTAGTAGTAGGTGTAGTAGTAGAAGTGGTAGTAGTAGTAGGTGTAGTAGTAGTAGTAGGAGTAGTAGTATGGGTTAGTAGTAGTAGTAGTAG
Source organism: Oncorhynchus masou masou (assembly GCF_036934945.1). Taxonomy (NCBI): domain Eukaryota; kingdom Metazoa; phylum Chordata; class Actinopteri; order Salmoniformes; family Salmonidae; genus Oncorhynchus; species Oncorhynchus masou. The sequence continues at coordinate 76,372,391 of NC_088224.1, forward strand.
TAGGTAGTAGTAGTAGTAGTAGTAGTAGTAGTAGTAGTAGGTAGTAGAGTAGGCAGAAGTGGTAGTAGTAGTAGTAGTAGTAGTAGTAGGTGTAGTAGTTAGTAGTAGGTGAGGTAGTAGTAGTAGCTGTAGAAGTAGGTGCAGTAGTAGTAGTAGTAGTAGGTGTAGTAGGTGTAGTAGGTGTAGTAGTAGAAGTGGTAGTAGTAATAGTAGTAGTAGTAGTAGTAGGAGTAGTATTATGGGTTAGGAGTAGGTCCAGAAGTAGTAGTAGTAGTAATAGTAGTAGTAGTAGTAGTAGTAGTAGTAGTAGGTTTAGTAGTAGTAGAATTAGTAGGTGAAGTAGTAATAGTAGTAGAAGTAGAAGTAGTAGTAGTAGTAGGTTTAGTAGTAGTAGTGTAGTAGTAGTAAGGTGTAATAGTAGTAGTAGTAGTAGTAGTAGTAGTAGTAGGTAGTAGGTGTAGTAGTAGTAGCTGTAGAAGTAGGTGCAGTAGTAGTAGTAGTAGTAGGTGAAGTAGTAGTAGTACTAGTAGTAGTAGTAGTAGTAGTAGTAGTAGTCGTAGTAGTAGTAGTAGATGTATTAGTAGGTGCAGTAGTACCAGTAGTAGTAGTAGTAGTAGTAGTAGTAGGTGTAGTAGTAGATGCAGTTACAGTAGTGGTAGTAGTAGTAGGTGTAGTAGTAGGTGTAGTAGTAGTAGTACGTGTAGTAGTAGTAGAATTAGTAGGTGAAGTAGTAGTAGAAGTAGAAGGTGTAGTAGTGGTAGTAGTCGTAGTAGTAGTAGCTGTAGAAGTAGGTGCAGTAGTAGTAGTAGTAGTAGGTGAAGTAGTAGTAGTACTAGTAGTGGTAGTCTAGTAGTTGTAGTAGGTAGTAGTAGTAGTAGTAGGTGTAGTAGTAGTAGGTGTGGTAGTAGCAGTAGGTGTAGTAGGTATAGTAGTGTAATAGTAGGAGTAGTGTAGTAGGTAGTAGTAGGTGTAGTAGGTGTAGTAGTAGTAGTAGTAGTAGTAGGTGAAATAGTAGTAGTAGGTGTAGTAGGTGTAGTGGTAGTAGTAGTATAAATAATAAGGGTAGTAGTAGTTGGTGTAGTAGTGGTAGTAGTAGTTGGTGTAGTAGTAGAAGTGGTAGTAGTAATCGTAGTAGTAGTAGTAGGAGGACTAGTATTATGGGTTAGGAGTAGGTGCAGAAGTAGTAGTCGTAGTAGTAGTAGTAGTAGTAGTAGGAGTAGTAGTAGTAGTAGTAGGTGTAGTAGTAGAAGTGGTAGTAGTAATAGTAGTAGTAGTAGTAGGAGTAGTATTATGGGTTAGGAGTAGGTGCAGAAGTAGTCGTAGTAGTAGTAGGTTTAGTAGTAGTAGAATTAGTAGGTGTAGTAGTAGTAGAAGTAGAAGGTGTAGTAGTGGTAGTAGTCATAGTAGTAGTAGCTGTAGAAGTAGGTGCAGTAGTAGTAGTAGTAGTAGGTGCAGTTATAGTAGTAGTGGTGGTAGTAGTAGTAGGTGTAGTAGTAGTAGGTGTAGAATTAGGTGCAGTAGTAGTAGTAGTAGGTGTAGTAGTAGTAGAATTAGTAGGTGAAGTAGTAGTAGTAGTAGAAGTAGAAGGTGTAGTAGTGGTAGTAGTCGTAGTAGTAGTAGCTGTATAAGTAGGTGCAGTAGTAGTAGTAGTAGTAGTAGGTGAAGTTGTAGTAGTACTAGTAGTGGTAGTAGCAGTAGGTGTAGTAGTCGTAGTAGTAGGAGTAGTAGTAGATGTATTAGTAGGTGCAGTAGTACCAGTAGTAGTAGTAGGTGTAGTAGTATAATTAGTAGTTGTAGTAGTATTCGTAGCAAAAGGTGTAGTAGGAGTAGGAGTAGTAGTAGTAGGTGTAGTAGTAGTAGTAGTAGGTGAAATAGTAGTAGTAGGTGTAGTAGGTGTAGTAGTAGTAGTGGTAGTAGTAGTATAAATAATAGGGGTAGTAGTAGGTGAAGTAGTGGTAGTAGTAGTAGTAGTAGGTGTAGTAGTAGTAATAGTAGGTGTAGTAGGTGTAGTAGTAGAAGTGGTAGTAGTAATAGTAGTAGTAGTAGTAGAGTAGTATTATGGGTTAGGAGTAGGTGCACAAGTAGTCGTAGTTGTTGTAGTAGGTTTAGTAGTAGTAGAATTAGTAGGTGTATTAGTAGTAGTAGCAGTAGGTGTAATAGTAGTAGGAGTAGTAGTAGTAGTAGTAGTAGTAGGTGTAGTAGTAGTAGTAGGTAGGTAGTAGTAGTAGTAGTAGTGGTGAGTGTAGTAATAGGTGTAGTAGGTGTAGTAGTAGGTAGAAGTAGTAGTAGGTGTAGTAGTAGTAGTAGTAGCAGTAGGTGAAGTAGTAGTAGTACTAGTAGGTGTAGTAGTAGTACTAGTAGTAGGAGGTGTAGTAGTAGTAGTAGTAGTAGTAGTAGTAGTAGGTGTAGTAGTAGTAGTAGTAGTAGTTGTAGTAGTAGGTGTAGTAGTAGTAGTGGTGGTGTAGCATCAGTAGTAGGCTCTGCATCTGTAGTGCTAGTAGACCTTAGTAGGTGTACCCAAATTGGTAGTAGTAGTAGTAGTGTCGGAAAGATATCAGTGTCTCTCTGAAGTAGTAGTAGTAGGTGCAGTTCCATTTTAGGACCACTATTGTTTTCACTATATATTTTACCCTTTGGGGAGTAGTTAGTAGTATGTGGTAGTAGTAGTATGAAACATGGTAGTAGCATTTGTAGTAGGAAGTGTATAGTAGGTTTAAACTCGGACAAAACAGAGATGCTTGTTCTAAGTAGTAGTGACAATTAGTAAGGTGAAGTAGTAGTAGTAGTAGAAGTAGCAGAAAAAGTAGTAGGTGTAGTATTGGTACCCGGTACTAAATAAACTTAGTAGTACGGCTGTAGAATCCTGACTAGAACAAAAATGTGATCATATTACTAGTGTAGTAGTAGTAGTAGTAGGTGTGGTTGTAGTAGTAGCATAGCAGTAGGTGCAGGTAGTTGTAGTAGAAGGTCTAAACAAACAGTGGTAGTAGTAGGTGTAGTAGGTGTGCTTACCCATGTAGTAGCAAACTCGGTCTCAACCTTTAAGGTTTAGTGAAGACTCACCTCTTCAGTGGGTCATATGATTGAGTGTAAGTAGGTAGTAGGTGTAGTAGCCGGTTCCCCTCTTTCCACGGGGATTCTCTGCCACTAACCCTATTACAGGGGCTAGTCAGCTTACTGGGGGTGTAGTCACCTGAGTGGGTTGAGTCACTGATGTGATCATCCTGTCTGGGTGACCCCCCTTGGGTTGTGCCGTGGCGGAGATCTTTGTGGGCTATACTCAGCCTTTTCTCAGGATGGTAAGTTGGTGGTTGAAGATATCCCTCTCGTGGTGCGGGGGCTGTGCTTTGGCAAAGTGGGTGGGGTTATATCCTTCCTGTTTGGCCCTGTCCGGGGGTGTCCTCGGATGGGGCCACAGTGTCTCCTGACCCCTCCTGTCTCAGCCTCCAGTATTTATGCTGCAGTAGTTTATGTGTCGGGGGGCTAGGGTCAGTTTGTTATATCTGGAGTACTTCTCCTGTCCTATTCGGTGTCCCGAACATCTTGGCCATGTTCTGTTATAATCTCCACCCGGCACAGCCAGAAGAGGACTGGCCACCCCACATACCCTGGTTCATCTCTAGGTTTCTTCTGAGGTTTTGGCCTTTCAAGGGAGTTTTTCCTAGCCACCGTGCTTCTACACCTGCATTGCTTGCTGTTTGGGGTTTTAGGCTGGGTTTCTGTACAGCACTTTGAGATGTAAGCTGATGTACGAAGGGCTCTATAAATAAATTTGATTTGATTTAGTAGTTGTAGTAGTAGTAGTGGGTGTAGTAATTGACGTAGAAGGTGTAATAGTAGGTGTAGAAGTAGTAGTAGTAGTATTAAGTGTAGTAGTAGTAGTAGTAGTAGTAGTAGTAGTAGTAGGTGCAGTTATAGTAGTAGTAGTGGTAGTAGTAGTAGCAGTGGGTAGTAGTAGTAGGTGAAGTATAGTAGTAAGTAGTAGGTAGTAGTAGTAGCAGTAGGTGTAGTAAGTAGTAGAAGGTGTAGTAGGTGTAGTAGTAGTAGTAGTAGTAGAATTAGTAGGTAGTAGTAGTAGTAGTGTAGTAGTAGTAGTAGTAGTAGTAGTAGTAGTAGTAGTTGTAGTAGTAGTAGTAGTAGTAGTAGTAGTAGTAGTAGAAGTAGGTGCAGTAGTTAGTAGTAGGTGTAGTAGATGTAGTAGTAGTAGTAGTAGTAGTAGCAGTAGTAGTAGTAGTAGGTAGTAGTAGTAGTAGTAGGAGGTATAGTAGTAGTAGGTGTAGTGTAGTAGTAGTAGTAGTAGGTAGTGCTATTAGTAGGTGTAGTAGTAGTAGTAGAAGGTGTAGTAGGAGTAGTAGTAGTAGGTGTAGTAGTAGTAGTAGTAGTAGGTGCAGTAGTTGTAGTAGTAGTAGTAGTAGTAGGTAGCAGTAGGTGCAGTAGTAGTAGTAGGTGTAAGTGTAGCAGAAGGTGTAATAGTAGTAGTAGTAGTAGTAGTAGTAGTAGTAGTAGCTGTAGTAGTAGTAGTAGTAGTAGTAGTAGTAGTAGGTGTAGTAGTAGTATTAGTAGGTGTAAGTAGTAGTAGTAGTAGTAGTAGTAGTAGTAGTAGGTGTAGTAGTAGTAGTAGTAGTAGTAGTAGTAGTAGTAGCAGTAGTAGCAGTTGGTGCAAAAGTAGTAGTAGTAGTAGTGTAGTAGTAGTAGTAGTAGGTAGTGCAGTAGTAGTAGTAGTAGTAGTAGCAGTAGTAGTAGTAGTAGTAGCAGTAGTAGTAGTAGGTGTAGTAGTAGTAGTGTGTAGTAGTAAGTAGTAGTAGCTGTAGTAGTAGGAGTGTAGTAGTAGTAGTAGTAGTAGTACTAGTAGTAGGTGTAGTAGTAGTAGAATTAGTAGGTGAAGTAGTAGTAGTAGGTGTAGTAGTAGTAGTAGAAGTAGTAGGTGTAGTAGTTGTAGTAGTAGTAGTAGCTGTAGAAGTAGGTGCAGTAGTAGCAGTAGTAGTAGTAGTAGCAGGTGTAGTAGGTGTAGTAGTAGGTATAGAAGTAGTAGTGGGTGTAGTAGTAGTAGCAGTATGTGTAGTAGGTGTAGTAGAATGTGTAATAGTAGGTGTAGTAGTAGTAGCTGTAGTAGTAGGAGTTGTAGTACTAGTTGGAGGTGTAGTGGTAGTCATAGCTGTAGTTGTAGGTGCAGCAGTAGTAGTAGTAGTAGGTGGTGTAGTAGGTGTAGTAGTAGTAGTAGTAGTAGTAGGTGTAGTAGTAGTAGTATGTGTAGTAGTAGTAGTAGCAGTAGGTGTAGTAAGTGAAGTAGAAGGTGTAATAGTAGGTGTAGTAGTAGTAGTAGTAGTAGAATTAGTAGGTGAAGTAGTAGTAGTAGGTGTAGTTGTAGTAGTAGTAGTAGTAGAATTAGTAGGTGAAGTAGTAGTAGTAGGTGTAGTAGTAGTAGTAGAAGTAGTAGGTGTAGTAGTAGTAGCTGTAGAAGTAGGAGCAGTAGTAGCAATAGTAGTAGGTGTAGTAGATGTAGTAGTAGGTGTAGTAGTAGTAGTAGCAGTATGTGTAGTAGGTATAGTAGAAGGTGTAATAGTAGGAGTAGTAGTAGTAGGTGTAGTAGTAGTAGGAGGTATAGTGGTAGTCGTAGGTGTAGTTGTAGATGTAGTAGTAGTAGTAGTAGGTAGTGTAGTAGGTGTAGTAGTAGTAGTAGGTGTAGTAAGTGAAGTAGAAGGTGTAATAGTATGTGTAGTAGTAGTAGGTGTAGTAGTAGCTGTAGTGGTAGTGGTAGCAGTTGATGTAAAAGGTGTAGTAGTAGTAGTAGTAGGTGTAGAAGGTGTAGTAGTAGTAGGTGTAGTAGGTGTAGTAGTAGTAGGTGTAGTAGTAGGCGTGGTAGTAGTAGTAGTAATAGTAGGTGTAGAAGTAGTAGGAGTAGTAGAAATAGTAGTAGTAGTAGGTGTAGCAGTAGTAGTAGGTGTAGTAGTAGCAAAAGTAGTAGTTGGTGTAAGATGTGTAGTAGTAGCTGTAGTGGTATTAGTAGCAGTTGGTGTAAAAAGTGTAGTAGTAGTAGTAGTAGTGGTAGTAGTAGTAGGTGTGGTATTAGGAGTAGTAGTATGGGTTAGTTGTAGGTGCAGAAGTAGTAGTAGTAGTAGGTTTAGAAGAAGTAGAATTAGTATGTGTAGTGGTAGCAGTAGGAGGTGTAGTAGCAGTAGTAGGTGTAGTAGTAGTAGGTGTAGTAGGTGTAGTAGTAGGTGTAGTAGTTGTAGGTGTAGTAGTAGGCGCAGTAGTAGTGGTAGTAGTCGTATTGGTCGTAGTAGTAATAGGTGCAGTACTAGTAGTAGTAGGTGTAGCAGTAGTAGTATTAGTAGGTGTAGTAGTAGTAGTAGTAGAATTAGTAGGTGTAGTAGTAGTAGTAGCAGCAGAAGGTGTAGTAGTAGTAGTAGTAGTATTAGTAGTAGGTTTTGTAGGTATAGAAGTAGTAGTAGGTGAAGTAGTAGTAGTAGCATTATGTGTAGTAAGTGAGGTAGAAGGTGTAATAGTAGGTCTAGTAGTAGTAGGTGTAGTAGTAGTAGGTGTAGTAGTAGTTGGAGGTGTAGTAGTAGCTGTAGTGGTAGTGGGAGCAGTTGATGTAAAATGTTTAGTCGTAGTAGGTGTAGAAGGTGTAATAGGTGTAGTAGTAGTAGTAGTAGTAGTAGTAGTAGGTGTAGTAGTAGTAGAATTAGTAGGTGTAGTAGTAGTAGTAGTAGCAGCAGAAGTTGTAGTAGTAGTAGTAGTATTAGTAGTAGGTTTTGTAGGTATAGAAGTAGTAGTAGGTGAAGTAGTAGTAGTAGCATTATGTGTAGTAAGTGAGGTAGAAGGTGTAATAGTAGGTCTAGTAGTAGTAGGTGTAGTAGTTGGAGGTGTAGTAGTAGCTGTAGTGGTAGTGGGAGCAGTTGATGTAAAAGGTTTAGTAGTAGTAGGTGTAGAAGGTGTAGTAGTAGTAGGTGAAGTAGGTGTAGTAGTAGTAGTAGGTGTGGTAGGAGTAGTAGTAGTAGTAATAGTAGGTGTAGAAGTAGTAGGAGTGGTAGCAAAAGTAGTATGTGTAGTAGTTGAAGATGTAGCGTAGTAGTAGGTGTAGTAGTAGTATTAAGTGTAGCAGTAGGTGTAGTAGTTGAAGATGTAGCGTAGTAGTAGGTGTAGTAGTAGTATTAAGTGTAGCAGTAGGTGTAGTAGTTGAAGATGTAGCGTAGTAGTAGGTGTAGTAGTAGTATTAAGTGTAGCAGTAGGTGTAGTAGTTGAAGATGTAGCGTAGTAGTAGGTGTAGTAGTAGTATTAAGTGTAGCAGTAGGTGTAGTAGGTGTAGTAGTTTAAGATGTAGCGTCGTAGTAGGTGTAGTAGTAGTATTAAGTGTAGCAGTAGGTGTAGTAGTAGTAGTAGTCGTAGTAGGTGTAGCATTAGGTGTAGTAGTAGGAGTTGTAGTAGGTGAAGTGGTAGTATTAGGTGTAGTAGTAGTAGTAATGGTAGTAGTAGGTGTGGTAGTAGTAGTAGTAGGATAAGTAGTAGGTGTAGTAGTAGTTGCAGTATAAGTATTAGTAGGTCTAGTAGTAGTTGTCGTAGTAGTAGTCGCTGTAGTAGTAATAGTAGGTGTAGTAGTTGCAGTATAAGTATTAGTAGGTCTAGTAGTAGTTGTCGTAGTAGTAGTCGCTGTAGTAGTAGTAGTAGTAATAGTAGGTGTAGTAGTTGTAGAAGTGACGGAAGCTTGCATTACTATTAGTAAGATTTTGTAAAACAGAGAAACACAGATGAACTCTGATTTGAACATTTACGGAATAAGCACTGCATGTCCCAGGTATGTCCCACATTTGTTCAAACAAAATGTTTTTTCTAAGAAAATGTTTGACATTTAAAATCCTTGGAATGTTCTTCTAACATACACTAAAGTGTGACAACTGTGCATGACACAAGTCATTTTTCCAAACAATTGTTTATAGACAGATTATTTCACTTATTTGACTTGTATCACAATTCCAGTGGGTCAGAAGTTTACATACACTAAGTTGACTGTGCCTTTAAACAGCTTGGAAAATTCCAGAAAATTATGTCATGGCTTTAGAAGCTTCTGATAGGCTAATTTACATCATTTGAGTCAATTAGCAGTGTACCTGTGAATGTATTTCAAGGCCTATCTTCAAGCTGTGCCTCTTTATATGACATCATGGGAAAATAAATAGAAATCAGCCAGGACCTCAGAAAAAAAATTGTAGACCTCCACAAGTCTGGTTCATCCTTGGGATAAATTTCCAAATGCCTGAAGGTATCGTCTGTACAAACAATAGTACGCAAGTATAAACACCATGGGACCACGCAGCCGTCCTACCGCTCAGGAAGGAGACGCGTTCTGTCTCCTCGAGATGAACCTACTTTGGTGCGAAAAGTGCAAATCAATCCCAGAACATCAGCAAAGGACCTTGTGAAGATGCTGGAGGAAACAGGTACAAAAGTATCTATTTCCACAGTAAAACGAGTCCTATATTGTCATAACCTGAAAGGCAGCTCCGCAAGGAAGAAGCCACTGCTCCAAAACCGCCATAAAAAAGCCAGACTACGGTTTGCAACTGCACATGGGGACAAAGATCATACTTTTTGGAGAAATGTCCTCTGGTCTGATGGAACAAAAATAGAACTGTTTGGCCATAATGACCATTGTTATGTTTGGAGGAAAAAGGGGGAGGCTTGCAAGCCGAAGAACACCATCTCAACCATGAAGCATGGGGGCGGCAGCATCACGTTGTGGGAGGGCTTTTCTGCAGGAGAGACTGGTGCACTTCACAAAATAGATGGCATCATGACGCAAGAAAATTATTTGGATATATTGAAGCAACATCTCAAGACATCAGTCAAGAAGTTAAAGCTTGGTCGCAATTGGGTCTTCCAAATGGACAATGACCCCAAGCACACCCCCAAAGTTGTGGAAAAATAAGTACAACAAAGCTGTAGTAGGTGTTGTAGTAGTAGTGGTAGTAGTAGTAGGTGTAGTAGTAGTAGTAGTAGAAGGAGGAGTAGTATTATGGGTTAGTAGCAGGTGGCAGTAGTAGTAGTAGTAGTTGTAGGTTTAGTAGTAGTTGAATTAGTAGGTGTAGTAGTAGTAGTAGCAGTAGGTGTAGTAGTAGTAGTAGTAGTAGTAGGAGTAGCAGTAGGTGTAGTAGGTGTAGCAGTAGAAGTAATAGGTGTAGTAGTAGAAGCAGTAGTAGAAGCAGTAGGAGGTGTAGTAGTAGTAGGTGTAGTAGGTGAAATAGTAGTAGTAGGTGTAGTAGTAGTAGTGGTAGTAAAAGTATAAATAATAGGGGTAGTAGTAGGTGAAGTAGTAGTAGTAGTAGTAGTAGTAGGTGGTGTAGTAGTAGGTGTAGTAGTAGTAGTAGTAGTAGTAGTAGTAGGCGAAGTAGTAGTAGTAGTAGTAGTAGTAGGTGAAGTAGTAGGTGTAGTAGTAGTAGTAGTAGCAGTAGTAGTAGTAGGTGTAGTAGTAGTAGTAGTAGTAGTAGTAGTAGTAGTAGTAGTAGTAGTAGTAGGTGTAGTAGTAGTAGTAGGTGTAGTAGAAGTGGTAGTAGTAATAGTAGTAGTAGTAGGAGTAGTATGGGTTAGTAGTAGGTGCAGAAGTAGGACAACAAAGTCAAGGTAAAGCCCTGACCTGAATCATATAGAACATTTGTGGGCAGAACTGAAAAGGCGTGTGAGCAAGGAGGCCTACAAACCTGACTCAGTTACACCAGCTCTGGCAGGAATTGGCCAAAATTCACCCAAAGTATTTTGGGAAGCTTGTGGAAGGCTACCTGAAACATTTGACCCAAGTTAAACAATTTAAAGGCAATGCTACCAAATACTAATTGAGTGTATGTAAACTTCTTACCCACTGGGAATGTGATGAAAGAAATAAAAGCTGAAATAAATCATTCTCTCTACTATTATTCTGAGATTTCACATTCTTAAAATAAAGTGGTGATCCTAACTGACCTGAGACAGGGAATTCTTACTAGGCTTAAATGTCAGGAATTGTGAAAAACTGAGTTTAAATATATTTGGCTAAGGTGTATGTAAACTTCCGACTTCAAATGTACTTCATCACTTCATCTCTACCTATTGTGGGTCTGTCACCAGAATCTTCCTTCTCTATGAGGTTTATAGAAGCCTTGAACAACCAGAACACTAAAGGAGGCCTGTAGCGCCTCACCTTAAAGCAAGGCCATTGTCATATTCAGATTGAGATTTAGGGGGCTCCCTAGTGGCACAGCCGTCTAAGGCACTGTATATCAGTGCTAGAGATGACACTACAGACCCTGATTCGATTCCAGGCTGTATCATAACCAGCTGTGATATAGAGTCCCATAGGGTGTTGCACAATTGACCCAGTGTTGTCCGGGATAGGCCATCATTGTAAATAATAATTTATTCTTAATTGACTTGCCTAGTGAAATAAATAAAAATATTGGTCCATCTTACCAACTGTATTCTTAAATTAGAGAGAAATTAAAAATGAAAGCTGGAAATGTTGAACACAACCATCACCATCATAACAGAAAATTGTACAATTCTGACATCCTCTAAAATAATTCTTCCTGTGTAGAAACACCTTTAACAGAAAAGAGTGGAAAATCACCATGTTATCACCATGGAAACATTACATATGTTGTTTTTCTGTGCATATTTGCTAAATGTGTTTCCTACCAGCAGCACATTATGAAGTGAATCAATATTTTACCAGGGTAATGAACAGACAATATGATATCTCTACAAGGGTAATGAACAGACAATATGATATCTCTACAAGGGTAATGAACAGACAATATGATATCTCTACAAGGGTAATGAACAGACAATATGATATCTCTACAAGGGTAATGAACAGACAATATGATATCTCTACAAGGGTAATGAACAGACAATATGAAAAGGCCACAGGAAACCACACTTCCAATGCCCTTTGTAGCTCAGTTGGTAGAGCATGGCGCTTGTAATGCCAGGGTTGTGGGTTTGATTCCTGGGACCACCCATATGTGAAACGTATGCACACATGACTAACTCGCATTGGATTAAAAACATCTACCAAATGGCATTTATTATTATATTAGATAAGAACATGAGCAAAAACGCTGACTGCGTCACTTTTGTAATCCTACAAAGACATACATCTATTTAATTAAGCTTGGGAGCTTGGGCTGTTAAAAGAAGCCACCGACCGCCATACAGACTATTCAGCGTTAATGTGATTTAGTAGGGAATTTTGGAAAATGTATATTTTGAGCCTTTTAGGAGCGGAGGGAAACATGTTACATTTACAAACATTTTGATTGAATGATTTGTGAAGAGGTACAGTATCTATACTGTGGTTGGATACGTCTCACAGATGCACCTCTTATGATTAAAAAAATAAATATTTTTTGCCAATTAGTAGACACTCTCATCCAGAGTGACTTACATTAGTGCATTGATTTTAAGATAGCTAGGTGAGACAACAAGGCTCAGTCATAGCAGGTCCATTTTCCCTCAACAAAGTAGTGCCAGTGGGAAAAGAGAAAGTACATTTTTATTATTATAAAAACGTGTTCATTATCTACCAATATTACATCTGTGCTGAAGCAAACACACACACACACACACACCATTATCCCCTCTGCCTATTGAGACTTTATTACATTTCACAATTGGGAGCTCCACAGTTAATAACCCTCCTGACTGGTAACTATTCAGTCACACCATGTTCACCATAAGACCCAATACCTCTCCCTCTGGAAAAGAGGACGATGAAACACAAACCAATCCCTCACTCTCTAATCTGTTTAATCTACACCTCCATCAATCCATATATTCTACCTCTGCTTTGTCACCCCCATGTCCAATCTCCCCCTCTCTCCTCTTCCCTCTCTCCCTCTCTGCAGATGGAGTCAGTTCAGTGTCCTAACCCTTGTTCTCTCCATTCTATGAATCTTTTTCTCCCTCTAAAAACATAAATACCAGTTTTCTATTACATCAGCCTGATGAAGCCAGCGGCCGAGGCTATATTACATTACCACAGAGAACAATAGTGATGGTCCAGAGTGTGTGTCAATCAATCCATCAAACTTTATTTGCTGTAGCACCATCTGGCAAAGGAAACTGGAAGTGTGTATGTGAATTTTGGAGTGTGTGAGTATGTCTATTAGTAAAAACCAAGGGATTGCTTTAGTGCGTTCTCGCTCCCACACCACACACACAGCAGCTACAAGCTGAGGTCTGATACCAACAGACTCAGAGACAGTTTCTATCTAAAAATCCATCAGACTGCAGAACACTTGAACTGGACTGACCACCTACATTGACTCTCCACACACACACAGAGACACAGAGACACAGAGACACAGAGACACAGACAGACAGACACACAGACAGACAGACAGACAGACAGACAGACAGACAGACAGACAGACAGACAGACAGACAGGCAGACAGACAGACAGACAGACAGACAGACAGACAGACAGACAGACAGACAGACAGACAGACAGACAGACAGATGTTTTTTTGGGCTTTAGGGTTAGTTACACTGGCAAACTGAAGACACAAAGCAAATGAACAACTGTTCAGAAAAAAACAACTGTTCCCAGCTACAGAAGGCCATACTCATGGCCATACTCATTATCAAAAATAATCATTTGGTTCTGGGTAATAAGATAAAGCTTAGATTCAATCCGGACCACAGATGATCCGCGTTATAGCAAGATTAATATTTAAACGTAATTTCCTATTGAGGTGACATTTGCAGTTTTTAGGGAATATGGTGAACACTGCCTATAATGCAGACAAAATGGGATCGGAATCTGCCCCTAACAGAAATGTAATACAAAAACAAGTGGGTTGGCTCCATTAACTATAGGACCTGAATACAGACACAGAAAACAAGTGGGTTGGCTCCATTAACTATAGGACCTGAATACAGACACAGAAAACAAGTGGGTTGGCTCCATTAACTATAGGACCTGAATACAGACACAGAAAACAAGTGGGTTGGCTCCATTAACTATAGGACCTGAATACAGACACAGAAAACAAGTGGGTTGGCTCCATTAACTATAGGACCTGAATACAGATACAGAAAACAAGTGGGTTGGCTCCATTAACTATAGGACCTGAATACAGACACAGAAAACAAGTGGGTTGGCTCCATTAACTATAGGACCTGAATACAGACACAGAAAACAAGTGGGTTGGCTCCATTAACTATAGGACCTGAATACAGACACAGAAAACAAGTGGGTTGGCTCCATTAACTATAGGACCTGAATACAGATACAGAAAACAAGTGGGTTGGCTCCATTAACTATAGGACCTGAATACAGACACAGAAAACAAGTGGGTTGGCTCCATTAACTATAGGACCTGAATACAGATACAGAAAACAAGTGGGTTGGCTCCATTAACTATAGGACCTGAATACAGATACAGAAAACAAGTGGGTTGGCTCCATTAACTATAGGACCTGAATACAGACACAGAAAACAAGCGGCCTTGATCATATATGGCATGATTCTGAGATATTTTTCATTTCATATGTCATGTGTAACAAACCCCAATACCCCTCAAGCCCCTATACCTCCCCGTCCATCCCTCCATAAACCCCTAAAGCCCCTATACCTCCCTTTCCATCCCTCCATCCCCCCTCAAGCCCCTATACCTCCCCTTCCATCCCTCCATTCCCCCTCAAGCCCCTATACCTCCCCTTCCATCCCTCCATCCCCCTCAAGCCCCTATACCTCCCCTTCCATCCCTCCATCCCCCTCAAGCCCCTATACCTCCCCTTCCATCCCTCCATCTCCCCTCAAGCCCCTATACCCCCCTTCCATCCCTCCATCCCCCTCAAGCCCCTATACCTCCCCTTCCATCCCTCCATCCCCCTCAAGCCCCTATACCTCCCCTTCCATCCCTCCATCCCCCTCAAGCCCCTATACCTCCCCTTCCATCCCTCCTTCCCCCTCAAGCCCCTATACCTCCCCTTCCATCCCTCCATCCCCCTCAAGCCCCTATACCTCCCCTTCCATCCCCCCTCAAGCCCCTATACCTCCCCTTCCATCCCTCCATCCCCCTCAAGCCCCTATACATCCCCCTCCATCCCCCTCAAGCCCCTATACCTCCCCTTCCATCCCTCCATCCCCCCTCAAGCCCCTATACCTCCCCTTCCATCCCTCCATTCCCCCAAGCCCCTATACCTCCCCTTCCATCCCTCCATCCCCCTCAAGCCCCTATACCTCCCCTTCCATCCCTCCATCCCCTTCAAGCCCCTATACCTCCCCTTCCATCCCTCCATCCCCCTCAAACCCCTATACCTCCCCTTCCATCCCTCCATCCCCCCTCAAGCCCCTATACCTCCCCTTCCATCCCTCCATCCCCCTCAAGCCCCTATACCTCCCCTTCCATCCCTCCATCCCCCTCAAGCCCCTATACCTCCTCTTCCATCCCTCCATCCCCCTCAAGCCCCTATACCTCCCCTTCCATCCCTCCATCCCCCTCAAACCCCTATACCTCCCCTTCCATCCCTCCATCCCCCCTCAAGCCCCTATACCTCCCCTTCCATCCCTCCATCCCCCTCAAGCCCCTATACCTCCCCTTCCATCCCTCCATTCCCCCTCAAGCCCCTATACCTCCCCTTCCATCCCTCCATCCCCCTCAAACCCCTATACCTCCCCTTCCATCCCTCCATCCCCCTCAAGCCCCTATACCTCCCCTTCCATCCCTCCATCCCCCTCAAGCCCCTATACCTCCCCTTCCATCCCTCCATCCCCCCTCAAGCCCCTATACCTCCCCTTCCATCCCTCCATCCCCCTCAAGCCCCTATACATCCCCCTCCATCCCCCTCAAGCCCCTATACCTCCCCTTCCATCCCTCCATCCCCCCTCAAGCCCCTATACCTCCCCTTCCATCCCTCCATTCCCCCAAGCCCCTATACCTCCCCTTCCATCCCTCCATCCCCCTCAAGCCCCTATACCTCCCCTTCCATCCCTCCATCCCCCTCAAGCCCCTATACATCCCCCTCCATCCCCCTCAAGCCCCTATACCTCCCCTTCCATCCCTCCATCCCCCTCAAGCCCCTATACCTCCCCTTCCATCCCTCCATTCCCCCAAGCCCCTATACCTCCCCTTCCATCCCTCCATCCCCCTCAAGCCCCTATACATCCCCCTCCATCCCCCTCAAGCCCCTATACCTCCCCTTCCATCCCTCCATCCCCCCTCAAGCCCCTATACCTCCCCTTCCATCCCTCCATTCCCCCCAAGCCCCTATACCTCCCCTTCCATCCCTCTATTCCCCCCAAGCCCCTATACCTCCCCTTCCATCCCTCCATCCCCCCTCAAGCCCCTATACCTCCCCTTCCATCCCTCCATCCCCCCTCAAACCCCTATACCTCCCCTTCCATCCCTCCATCCCCCTCAAGCCCCTATACCTCCCCTTCCATCCCCCTCAAGCCCCTATACCTCCCCTTCCATCCCTCCATCCCCCCTCAAGCCCCTATACCTCCCCTTCCATCCCTCCATCCCCCTCAAGCCCCTATACCTCCCCTTCCATCCCTCCATCCCCCCTCAAACCCCTATACCTCCCCTTCCATCCCTCCATCCCCCCTCAAGCCCCTATACCTCCCCTTCCATCCCTCCATCCCCCCTCAAGCCCCTATACCTCCCCTTCCATCCCTCCATCCCCCCTCAAGCCCCTATACCTCCCCTTCCATCCCCCCTCAAGCCCCTATACCTCCCCTTCCATCCCTCCATCCCCCCTCAAGCCCCTATACCTCCCCTTCCATCCCTCCATCCCCCCTCAAGCCCCTATACCTCCCCTTCCATCCCTCCATCCCCCTCAAGCCCCTATACCTCCCCTTCCATCCCTCCTTCCCCCTCAAGCCCCTATACCTCCCCTTCCATCCCTCTATCCCCCCTCAAGCCCCTATACCTCCCCTTCCATCCCCCCTCAAGCCCCTATACCTCCCCTTCCATCCCTCCATCCCCCTCAAGCCCCTATACCTCCCCTTCCATCCCTCCACCCCCCTCAAGCCCCTATACCTCCCCTTCCATCCCTCCATCCCCCTCAAGCCCCTATACCTCCCCTTCCATTCCTCCATCCCCCCTCAAGCCCCTATACCTCCCCTTCCATCCCCCTCAAACCCCCTATACCTCCCCTTCCATCCCTCCATCCCCCTCAAGCCCCTATACCTCCCCTTCCATCCCTCCATCCCCCTCAAGCCCCTATACCTCCCCTTCCATCCCTCCATCCCCCTCAAGCCCCTATACCTCCCTTCCATCCCTCCATCCCCCTCAAGCCCCTATACCTCCCCTTCCATCCCTCCATCCCCCCTCAAGCCCCTATACCTCCCCTTCCATCCCCCTCAAGCCCCTATACCTCCCCTTCCATTCCTCCATCCCCCTCAAGCCCCTATACCTCCCCTTCCATCCCTCCATCCCCCTCAAGCCCCTATACCTCCCCTTCCATCCCTCCATCCCCCCTCAAGCCACCCCCAAGCCACCAGCAACAGCCTATAACCCAATGAAAGCGGTGAGAGAAAGGGTGAGGCAAGGAGGCGAGGGGGGCAATCACTCTAAATTCAATTGTAATTTTCTTTCTCAAATGGATTCGATAAGCAATCACAGAGACCAGTTGGCATTTGAGAGAGTGACGTTGTGATTAGAATTTTATTATTCCCTGTAATGAGATGACAGTTATTGCATTGTTGTGCTTTAATTAACATTGATTCCAATTGCCTTTTGTAAATGATGAGCCACCTTCAGGACTGGTTTTCAGTGATCTCTTCTTAATTCCCTGTCACATGCCATAACCCCTTCCACTCAAATCACGTATGCAGCTCACACACACACACACACACAACATACATGCTCATTATACAGACACACAACATGAATGCACATTATACAGACACATACACACAACATACATGCTCAATCCACACACACACACACTTGTAAGCCAATGTCCTCCTTACCCAAGCACTCCCAGCATGTGCACCTGTGTGCGTGTGAGTGCATGTGCATGTGTGTTCATATGTGCACTGTGCCCAAACCAAGGATGAGCATACTACCATTTGCATATTTCAGGCCTATTATTTGTGTTTAACTATATTAAACAATTGAAACAAATCAAAGCTTTAATAAGTTGCTAATGTTTCGTCTGTGGAGTACTTTGATTCTGGAACTCATCTCTTCCCTCTAAGTGGCAGGGGGGCTGATTTGAGTGCTGTACCAACTGCTTGAAAACCCACCCGGTGACTTTTAATAATGAACCGCCAAATGCCAATAATGAATCACTTTGATCTTCCTCCATTTTTCATTGTCTGATTTCCATTTTCCTGTCATTTAGAAAATGTATTGTTTCAAATTATTGCTGGTGGCTAATTGGCCATTAAATGGACACAGAAAGTAATCAAAGTTTAGAGAGTGATATACAGTGCTCACATAAAATCCACTTTCCTCCATGGAGACTTGTTGGTTGGTTTTGGATATAAAAGAAAGAAATAGCTGAGCTCCAGCACCGTATGCAAACACACGCTCCTATCAGCTTTACACACAAACACACATTCCCCTCTGTTCTATCAGCTTTACACACAAACACACGTTCCCCTCTGTTCTATCAGCTTTACACACAAACACACATTCCCCTCTGTTCTATCAGCTTTACACACAAACACACGTTCCCCTCTGTTCTATCAGCTTTACACACAAACACACACTCCTCTGTTCTATCAGCTTTACACACAAACACACACTCCTCTGTTCTATCAGCTTTACACACAAACACACACTCCTCTGTTCTATCAGCTTTACACACAAACACACACTCTTCTGTTCTATCAGCTTTACACACAAACACACTCCTCTGTTCTATCAGCTTTACACACAAATACACACTCTTCTGTTCTAACAGCTTTACACACAAACACACATTCCCCTCTGTTCTATCAATAACTTTCTAACCTGAATGTGTTTAGGTTAGACAGACACACGCACACACACGCACACTTCAACTCTCCGTTCTTCCCCAACCACCCCCTCTTCTCTCCCCCCTACTTTCTCTACCCCTCTGCCCTCTTCTCTCCCTCCTCTTTTCTCTCCCACTCCTCTTTTCCAGCTATAACTCCCTTCTGTCTCCTTCTAGCATTCCCTCTTCTCTTCTCTCTCCATATGTCACCCAATTCTCCCTTTCATATCGCCTCTAACCAACCCACTCTTCTCCTCCCTCCCTCCCTCTCTGATGAGAGCAGACAGTGGTGTTCCAGTCACAAGAGCCTGAGGGGTGGCAGAGATAGAGGGAGAGAGAGGGATGTGCAGAGGGGTGGGAGGGTGGCACGGGGGTAGACATGCAGGGATCGCTCTCCGATGCCGCTGAAGATTCAGTTGCCATCCCATCAGCCCCTATGTCATTCCCACGGGCCAGCAACCCAGCTGACTGCACAGCTGCTGAGGTTGTGTGAGTGTGTGTGTGTGTGTGTGTGTGTATGTGTTTGAAAGTCAAATGATGGGGTTTGGAGGAAGAGTGAGCATACTATGGAATATCATGGATAATCATTTCAGAGTGTTTGGCTCTGGGTGTGTGCATGCTTGTGACTGACTACATCAGGGCTCTCCAACCCTGTTCCTGGAGAGCTACCCTCCTGTAATTAAGGTTGGACTGAGAACCTACAGGACGGTAGTGCTCCAGGAACAGGGTTGGAGAGCCCTGGACTACACAATGTCTACCAGTG
The DNA here is from genome assembly GCF_036934945.1 of Oncorhynchus masou masou. Lineage (NCBI taxonomy): Eukaryota > Metazoa > Chordata > Actinopteri > Salmoniformes > Salmonidae > Oncorhynchus > Oncorhynchus masou. Next base: position 76,391,101 of record NC_088224.1, read on the forward strand.
GGGATGTGCAGAGTACACAAGGTGTGATTGTATGTATTTTGAACACACCTTTTTTTGGGGAAATTCTTATTATGCAAATTTGTTTATCTCTACTTCCTGCTCAATATCTTTACAAAATGATCTAAAGCCAGCAATCCTATTCTTCACTTTGTGAATCTCTCATTCTCTTTCCCTTAACCAAATCAAATGCCAAATCCTGGAGAGGATTAGAAGAAAAAAAAATCCTACTTCTGATCAAATGCTTTGGTTTAGGTCTTTCTGCCCCATGTTTCACAGTGAGAGAGTGCTGCTCTGCTCTTCTCCCAGTGGGTTTACTTCTGAGGGATGTTTTTCCCTCTATTTAAAACTCATCAGCCCCCTGTCTTCTTTGCACTCCCTATCACTTCTCTCACACAATTCTACTCTAGTAGACAGAAAAAAAGACAGAGAGAGAAAACAAAAGAGAAAGAAACAAAAAGTGATACAGAGAAACAGAGAGAGATACAGAGAAACAGAGAGATACAGAGAAACAGAGAGAGATACAGAGAAACAGAGAGACACAGAGAAACAGTGATACAGAGAAACAGAGTGATACAGAGAAACAGAGAGAGACACAGAGAAACATAGTGATACAGAGAAACAGAGAGATACAGAGAAACAGAGAGAGAGATACAGAGAAACAGAGAGAGATAGAGAAACAGAGAGATACAGAGAGAGAGATAGAGAAACAGAGAGAGAGATACAGAGAAACAGAGAGAGATAGAGAAACAGAGAGAAATACAGAGAAACAGATAGATACAGAGAAACAGAGAGATACAGAGAAACAGAGATACAGAGATACAGAGCGAGAGATACAGAGAAACAGAGAGAGAGATACAGAGAAACAGAGAGAGATACAGAGAAACAGAGAGAGAGATACAGAGAAACAGAGAGAGAGAGAGATACAGAGTAACAAGTGATACAGAGAAACAGAGAGAGATACAGAGAAACAGAGATAGATACAGAGAAACAGAGAAACAGAGAGAGAGATACAGAGTAACAAAGATATACAGAGAAACAGAGAGAGAGAGATACAGAGAAACAGAGAGAGATATACAGAGAAACAGAGAAAGAAGGAGAGAGAGAGAGATACAGAGAAAGAGAGGGAGAGAGAGCGAGAGAGACAGAGAGAGATACCAGCAGAGGCAGGCAGGAAGGCAGCAGTCCAGAAGGCAGCAGCAGAGAGGCAGACAGGAAGGCAGCAGTCCCAGAAGGCAGCAGCAGAGAGGCAGACAGGAAGGCAGCAGTCCCAGAAGGCAGCAGGGTTGAGGCCCCTCTCTCAGATGTATTGATTGTGTGGGTGAACAGTGGTCCTGGCAGAGAGCTGCTGAACTTGGCACGGTCACGCCCGCCGTCGGGACAGTGCTGGATTGTGTTGGCAGTGTTTGTGTGGACAGCAGACGGAACAGTCCAATATCCAACATCACACAAACACATTCACACACACACCAGCCCAAATAATATGCTGCATCTCAAGTTTAAACTTGAAGGGGGAGTATAGTGAATAAGAAGAAGCCCCTTTACACTATTGAGATGCAGCGGCATGTAGCCTAGTGGGTAAAAGCATTGGGCCAGTAACCAAAAGGTCGCTGGTTTGAATCCCAGAGCCAAATATGTGAATATGCCCTTGAGCAAGGCAAGGGCATATTCTGTAAGTCAAACTGGATAAGAGCGTTGACTAAAATGTAAATGCTGCTTGGGTCTATTCAAGCAGGGGAAGGAGTGCTCTCTCTCTCTCTCTCTCTCTCTCTCAATTCAATGGGCTTTATTGGCATGGGAATCATGTGTTAACATTGCCAAAGCAAGTGAGGTAGATAATATACAAAAGTGAAATAACAATAAAAATTTTAAGTAAACATTACACATACAGAAGTTTCAAAAGAATAAAGACATTACAAATGTCATATTATGTATATATACAGTGTTGTAACAATGTACAAATGGTTAAAGTACACAAGGGAAAATAAATAAGCATAAATATTGGTTGTATTTACAATGGTGTTTGTTCTTCACTGGTTGCCCTTTTCTTGTGGCAATAGGTCACAAATCTTGCTGCTGTGATGACACACTGTGGAATTTCACCCAGTAGATATGGGAGTTTATCAAAATTGGGTTTGTTTTCGAATTCTTTGTGGATCTGTGTAATCTGAGGGAAATATGGGAAATATCTCTCTCTCTCTCTCTGGAGTGAGTTGGGAAGCAGAAGCGATTGTGAGAGCGACTGAAATTTTTCAGTGTTTTCAGTGGGTGTATATACTGTATATACACACTACCATTCAAAAGTTTGGGGTCACTTAGAAATGTCCTTGTTTTTGAAAGAAAAACACATTTTTTGTCCATTAAAATAACATAAAATTGTTCAGAAATACAGTGTAGACACTGACTACTGTAGCTGGAGACGGCAGATTTTTTTTATGGAATATGTACAAAGGCGTCATTTTAAAAGGCTAATTGATCATTAGCAAACCCTTTTGAAATTATGTTAGCACAGCTGAAAACTGTTGTCCTGACTATAGAAGCAATAAAACTGGCCTTTTTAGACTAGTTGAGTATCTGGAGTATCAGCATTGGTGGGTTTGATTACAGGCTCAAAACGGCCAGAAACAAAACACTTTCTTCTGAAACTCGTCAGTCTATTCTTGTTCTGAGAAATGAAGGCTATTCCATGCGAGAAATTGCCAAGAAACTGAAGATTTCGTACAATGCTGTGTACCACTCCATTCACAGAACAGCTCAAACTGGCTCTAACCAGAATAGAAGGAGGAGTGTGAGGCCTGGTGCACAACTGAGCAAGAGAACAAGTACATTAAAGTGTCTAGTTTGAGAAACAGACGCCTCACAAGTCCTCAACTGGCAGCTTCTTTAAATAGTACCCGCAAAACACCAGTCTCAATGTTAACAGTGAAGAGGCGACTCCGGGATGCTGGCCTTCTAGGGGGCAGGTTTGACAAGCCCTGAAGGAAATGAAAGAGTTTAGTTGCAGTCTTTACACTGTAAAGATGTGTTTTCTGCCTCTTCCTCTGTATTTTGTTCAGGCATGAGCAATTTTAAGATGCCTTCTTTTAATGTAAATGGGGCAAGAGATGTTAAAAAAAAGAGCTGTGGTGTTTAAGTTAATGAAGAGAAAGGGAAGTGACATACGTTTTCTACAGGAAACACATAGTAATATTGAAAATGAAGTTGTGGCAACAACAGTGGGGGGAACAATGGTGTGTTTTCATAAAAGCTCAAAAGTGGGGGTGTGGCTATCCTGTTCTCAAAAGGGTTTTTGCCTTTGTCATATGAGGTTGAAGAGGTAGTTGAGGGGAGGTTATTAAAAGTTAGAGCGAGATATGAAAGCATTGTCACGAACCGGCTCAAAGCCCGTAACAAAGGGAGACAAACGTGGAGATAAGGAGTAACAAAATATATATTTATTAACCAAAGCAACTAAGGAAAATATACAATGGTGTGTGTAATCAGTAATCAGTAGTGTAAGTGAGTGTTTTGCATGCATGAATGTGATAATGCAGGGTGTTGAAAGGTGCCAATGCAAACAAACAAAAGGCCACCAAGAACCACAACACAATCTACAAAGGTGTCTGCATGGAGAGAGTCTCCTCCATGAATGTGGAAGAGGTCTATTTATCCTGGGACACACCTGGCCCAGGTGTTTCCCATGTAGCTGACGACCCTCCCCAACTCCGCCCACCGGCATCCTAATAAGGAAACAAGAACAAAGACAGAATACGGCAGACAGAGTGGGAGGGTCGTCACAACATCACTATGTGTTTAAAAAATGTATATGCCCCAGTTGTGGCAGTTGAGAGGGCATGCTTTTTTAGAGACATTATCATACCATTGAAAATGTAACACTGAGGATTATTTATTTCTTGCTGGGAATTTTAACTGCACAGTCAGTGATTTAGATAGAAACCACAAAGAACCTTGTATAGCCTCAATTACTTTTTAAAAACACCTTATTGTAACACATGAACTCAAATCAAATCAAATTTATTTATATAGCCCTTCGTACATCAGCTGATATCTCAAAGTGCTGTACAGAAACCCAGCCTAAAACCCCAAACAGCAAGCAATGCAGGTGTTGAAGCAAGGTGCCTAGGAAAAACTCCATTGAAAGGCCAAAACCTAGGAAGAAACCTAGAGAGGAACCAGGCTATGTGGGGTGGCCAGTCCTCTTCTGGCTGTGCCGGGTGGAGATTATAACAGAACATGGCCAAGATGTTCAAATGTTCATAAATGACCAGCATGGTCAAATAATAATAATCACAGGCAGAACAGTTGAAACTGGAGCAGCAGCACGGCCAGGTTGACTGGGGACAGCAAGGAGTCATCATGCCAGGTAGTCCTGAGGCATGGTCCTAGGGCTCAGGTCCTCCGAGAGAGAGAAAGAAAGAGAGAATTAGAGAGAGCATACTTAAATTCACACAGGACACCGGATAGGACAGGAGAAGTACTCCAGATATGACAAACTGACCCTAGCCTCCGACACATAAACTACTGCAGCATAAATACTGGAGGCTGAGACAGGAGGGGTCAGGAGACACTGTGGCTCCATCCGAGGATACCCCCGGAGAGTGCCAAACAGGAAGGATATAACCCCACCCACTTTGCCAAAGCACGGCCCCCGCACCACTAGAAGGATATTTTCAACCACCAATTTACCATCCTGAGAAAAGGCTGAGTATAGCCCACAAAGATCTCCGCTACGGCACAACCCAAGGGCGGGGAGGGGGGGGGGGGCACATCAGTGACTCAACCCACTCAAGTGACGCACCCCTCCCAGGGTCGGCATGAAAGAGCACCAGTAAGCCAGTGACTCAGCCCCTGTAATAGGGTTAGAGGCAGAGAATCCTAGTGGAAAGAGAGGAACCGGCCAGTCAGAGAAAGCAAGGGTGGTTCGTTGCTCCAGAGCCTTTCCGTTCACCTTCACACTTCTGGGCCAGACTACACTCAATCTTATGACCCACTGAAGAGATGAGACTTCAGTAAAGACTTAAAGGTTGAGACTGAGTTTGCGTCTCTCACAAGGGTAGGCAGATCATTCCATAAAAATGGAGCTCTATAGGAGAAAGCCCAGCCTCCAGCTGTTTGGTTAGAAATTCTAGGGACAATTCGGAGGCCTGCGTCTTGTGACCGTTGCGTACGTGTAGGTATGTACGGCAGGACCAAATCAGAGAGATAGGTAGGAACAAGCCCATGTAATGCTTTGTAGCTTAGCAGTAAAACCTTGAAATCAGCCCTTGCCTTGACAGGAAGCCAGTGTAGGGAGGCTAGCACTGGAGTATTATGATCAAATATTTTGGTTCTAGTCAGGATTCTAGCAGCCGTATTTAGCACTAACCGAGGTTTATTTTGTGTTTTATCCGGGTAGCCGGAAAGTAGAGCATTGCAGTAGTCTAACCTAGAAGTAACAAAATCATGGATTAATGAACTGTGTGATATTTGGCGGAGCCAACATGGAGGCACGAGACAGTACACATGGACTCATGTGAGAGAGAATATCTCTCTGGCCATGTTTTGAACATCAATCTCATGTCTATAAATCAAGTGTGATAACCCCAGTGGGATTTTCTGATCATTGTGTAATAACAGAGGTGTTAACGCTGTAACGCTGTAAACCCCAAAGTGCATATTGGCATTTTAATATGACTTTATTGAGTGATGCTCACTTCAGGAAATGTTTTTGTATGTTCTGGGAGAGGTGGAGAGGTTTCTGGGAAAGTTGGAGAGGTTTCTGGGAGAGGTGGAGAGGTTTCTGGGAGAGGTGGAGAGGTTTCTGGTAGAGGTGGAGAGGTTTCTGGTAGAGGTGGAGAGGTTTCTGGTAGAGGTAGAGAGGTTTCTGGTAGAGGTGGAGAGGTTTCTGGTAGAGGTGGAGAGGTTTCTGGGAGAGGTGGAGAGGTTTCTGGGAGAGGTGGAGAGGTTTCTGGGAGAGGTGGAGAGGTTTCTGGGAGAGGTGGAGAGGTTTCTGGTAGAGGTGGAGAGGTTTCTGGGAGAGGTGGAGAGGTTTCTGGGAGAGGTGGAGAGGTTTCTGGGAGAGGTGGAGAGGTTTCTGGTAGAGGTGGAGAGGTTTCTGGGAGAGGTGGAGAGGTTTCTGGGAGAGGTGGAGAGGTTTCTGGGAGAGGTGGAGAGGTTTCTGGTAGAGGTGGAGAGGTTTCTGGGAGAGGTGGAGAGGTTTCTGGGAGAGGTGGAGAGGTTTCTGGGAGAGGTGGAGAGGTTTCTGGGAGAGGTGGAGAGGTTTCTGGGAGAGGTGGAGAGGTTTCTGGTAGAGGTGGAGAGGTTTCTGGGAGAGGTGGAGAGGTTTCTGGGAGAGGTGGAGAGGTTTCTGGGAGAGGTGGAGAGGTTTCTGGGAGAGGTGGAGAGGTTTCTGGGAGAGGTGGAGAGGTTTCTGGGAGAGGTGGAGAGGTTTCTGGGAGAGGTGGAGAGGTTTCTGGGAGAGGTGGAGAGGTTTCTGGGAGAGGTGGAGAGGTTTCTGGGAGAGGTTTCTGGGAGAGGTGAAGGTATTTCTGGGACAGGTGGAGGTCTTTCTGGGAGAGGTGGAGAGGTTTCTGGGAGAGGTGGAGAGGTGGAGGGGAGAGGTGGAGAGGTTTCTGGGAGAGGTGGAGGTCTCAAAAGGACAGTTTTATATCCCTTCAACAATTCTGTAATCAGTACATGATGAATGTCACCAGAGATAACACCAGATCAATGAACGCCTTAGAGTCTGAAATAGTGGAACTCCTGATGTTGGTTGAGACCACAGGAGATTGAGGCCATACTCAGGCACTCAAGAGAAAAAAAGCTGCATTGGCAGACCAGCTGGGTATCAGAGTACAGGGGGCTTTGGCAGACCAGCTGGGTATCAGAGTACAGGGGGCTTTGGCAGACCTGCTGGGTATCAGAGTACAGGGGGCTTTGGCAGACCAGCTGGATATCAGAGTAAAGGGGGCTTTGGCAGACCAGCGGAGTATCAGAGTACAGGGGGCTTTGGCAGACCAGCTGGATATCAGAGTAAAGGGGGCTTTGGCAGACCAGCGGAGTATCAGAGTACAGGGGGCTTTGGCAGACCAGCTGGGTATCAGAGTAAAGGGGGCTTTGGCAGACCAGCTGAGTATCAGAGTACAGGGGCTTTGGCAGACCAGCTGGGTATCAGAGTACATGGGGCTTTGGCAGACCTGCTGGGTATCAGAGTACAGGGGGCTTTGGCAGACCTGCTGGGTATCAGAGTACAGGGGGCTTTGGCAGACCTGCTGGGTATCAGAGTACAGGGGGCTTTGGCAGACCAGCTGGGTATCAGAGTACAGGGGGCTTTGGCAGACCTGCTGGGTATCAGAGTACAGGGGGCTTTGGCAGACCAGCTGGGTATCAGAGTACAGGGGGCTTTGGCAGACCTGCTGGGTATCAGAGTACAGGGGGCTTTGGCAGACCTGCTGGGTATCAGAGTACAGGGGGCTTTGGCAGACCAGCGGAGTATCAGAGTACAGGGGGCTTTGGCAGACCAGCTGGGTATCAGAGTACATGGGGCTTTGGCAGACCAGCTGGGTATCAGAGTACAGGGGGCTTTGGCAGACCAGCTGGGTATCAGAGTACAGGGGGCTTTGGCAGACCAGCTGGGTATCAGAGTACATGGGGCTTTGGCAGACCAGCTGAGTATCAGAGTACAGGGGGCTTTGGCAGACCAGCTGGGTATCAGAGTACAGGGGGCTTTGGCAGACCTGCTGGGTATCAGAGTACAGGGGGCTTTGGCAGACCAGCTGGGTATCAGAGTACAGGGGCTTTGGCAGACCTGCTGGGTATCAGAGTACAGGGGGCTTTGGCAGACCTGCTGGGTATCAGAGTACATGGGGCTTTGGCAGACCAGCTGAGTATCAGAGTACAGGGGGCTTTGGCAGACCAGCTGGGTATCAGAGTACAGGGGGCTTTGGCAGACCTGCTGGGTATCAGAGTACAGGGGGCTTTGGCAGACCAGCTGGGTATCAGAGTACAGGGGGCTTTGGCAGACCTGCTGGGTATCAGAGTACAGGGGGCTTTGGCAGACCAGCGGAGTATCAGAGTACAGGGGGCTTTGGCAGACCAGCTGGGTATCAGAGTACATGGGGCTTTGGCAGACCAGCTGGGTATCAGAGTACAGGGGGCTTTGGCAGACCAGCTGGGTATCAGAGTACAGGGGGCTTTGGCAGACCAGCTGGGTATCAGAGTACATGGGGCTTTGGCAGACCAGCTGAGTATCAGAGTACAGGGGCTTTGGCAGACCAGCTGGGTATCAGAGTACAGGGGGCTTTGGCAGACCTGCTGGGTATCAGAGTACAGGGGGCTTTGGCAGACCAGCTGGGTATCAGAGTACAGGGGGCTTTGGCAGACCTGCTGGGTATCAGAGTACAGGGGGCTTTGGCAGACCAGCTGGGTATCAGAGTACAGGGGGCTTTGGCAGACCAGCTGGGTATCAGAGTACATGGGGCTTTGGCAGACCAGCTGGGTATCAGAGTACATGGGGCTTTGGCAGACCAGCTGGGTATCAGAGTACAGGGGGCTTTGGCAGACCAGCTGGGTATCAGAGTACATGGGGCTTTGGCAGACCAGCTGGGTATCAGAGTACATGGGGCTTTGGCAGACCAGCTGAGTATCAGAGTACAGGGGGCTTTGGCAGACCAGCTGGGTATCAGAGTACAGGGGGCTTTGGCAGACCAGCTGGGTATCAGAGTACATGGGGCTTTGGCAGACCAGCTGAGTATCAGAGTACAGGGGGCTTTGGCAGACCAGCTGGGTATCAGAGTACAGGGGGCTTTGGCAGACCAGCTGGGTATCAGAGTACAGGGGGCTTTGGCAGACCTGCTGGGTATCAGAGTACAGGGGGCTTTGGCAGACCTGCTGGGTATCAGAGTACAGGGGACTTTGGCAGACCTGCTGGGTATCAGAGTACAGGGGACTTTGGCAGACCTGCTGGGTATCAGAGTACAGGGGGCTTTGGCAGACCTGCTGGGTATCAGAGTACAGGGGGCTTTGGCAGACCTGCTGGGTATCAGAGTAAAGGGGACTTTGGTGAGTAGTAAGTTTCAGGGAATCTTTGAAATGGATGTCTCATCCAAATTGTTCTTTCTTTAGAGAAAATAATGGACAAAGAAGAGTTATTCATTGCCTCAAATCAGCTGTTGGACAGGAGTTCACTAGCCCTGGTGAAATTAGAAAGAGGGCAGTCGAGTCCTATGCTAAGATTTACAAGTGTGAGTACAAAGACAATATAACAGTGACACAACTGTTCCTTGATGGGCTCCCACAGGTGGCTGCAGAAGCTCAGGTTGAACTAGAGCAACCATTGACTTTGCAGGAGCTATACACTACATTAAAAGGCATGGAAAATGGAAGGGCACCGGGCATTGATGGGCTTCCCATTTACTTTATTTGCATTTTGGGGGGGCTATGTTGGGAGAGAATTGACTAGCAGTAGTTAACAATAGTTTGACCGGAGGGTTACTACCGATAAGCTGCAGGAGGGCTGTCCTCACCCTACTGCCAAAAAAGGGTGACCCTCCGGAGGTGAAGAACTGAAGGCCAGTGGCCTTATTGTGCACTGATTATAAGATTCTGTCCAAGGCTTTGTCCAACAGGCTGAGGGAGGTGATGAGGTAAAGCATACATGTGGATCAGTCCTACTGTGTTCCCGGCAGGCAGGTAGGGGGTAACATATCCCTGATTCTGGATTTTTTGGGACGTCTCCAGGGCTTTTCGGGTTGGATGCTGGTCTAATTTCAATTGCTCAGGAAAAGTCATTTGAGTTGAGCATCAATACTTATGAGGCACCTTTGAGGCATTTGGTTTAAGCTCTGGTTTTATTGCCACGATCAGGGTGATATATAGTGACATTGAAAGTGCTTTGAAAGGTAACGGTGGCATGAGTGCTCCTTTGAAAGTGTGTAGAGGCATAAGGCAGGTGTGTTCCTTGACAGGAATGTTATACCCTCCCTCCCTCTCTCTCTCTCTCTCTCTCTCTCTCTCTCTCTCTCTCTCTCTCTCTCTCTCTCTCTCTCTCTCTCTCTCTCTCTCTCTCTCTCTCTCTCTCTCTCTCTCTCTCTCTCTCTCTCTCTCTCTCTCTCTCTCTCTCTCTCTCTCTCTCTCTCTCTCTCTCTCTCTCTCTCCTCCCTCCCTCCCTCCCTCCCTCCCTCCCCCTCCCTCCCTCCCTCCCTCCCTCCCTCCCTCCCTCCCTCCCTCCCTCCCTCCCTCCCTCCCTCCCTCCCTCCCTCCCTCCCTCCCTCCCTCCCTCCCCCCTCCACAAAAGTGAGAAAAAACACATTTGTTGGAGATGTGCCTTATTTCCATGTAGGGCGGAACAAGAACAAGAGAGAAGGGATGGTGGTGTTCTAGTACGCTCGCTGGCCATGACTGCAGTCTATTAGGAGGAGAGTGAGCAGAACACATTTTCCCACTGATTCATAGCAAACATGGATTCTGCTGCCTTTCAGAATGCCTGAGTGTTCTGACAGCTCCTGCCATCCAGGGGACTTGAATCTGCATGGTTGGGGTGTGTGGGTAAGGGCACAGAACAAAAAGCATTATTTTTGGAGAGAGAGAAGCTGGTCTGTGTGTTATTTTTCCTGCCATAGGACCAGGACACACACACAGGACCAGGACACACACACACACAGGACCAGGACACACACACACACACAGGACCAGGACACACACACACACAGGACCAGGACACACACACACACACAGGACCAGGACACACACACACACACAGGACCAGGACACACACACACACACACACACACAGGACCAGGACACACACACACACACACACACACACACACACACACACACACACACACACACACACACACACACACACACACACACACACACACACACACACACACACACACACACACACAGGACCAGGACACACACACACACACAGGACCAGGACACACACACACAGGACACACACACAGGACCAGGACACACACACACACACAGGACCAGGACACACACACACACACAGGACCAGGACACACACACACAGGACCAGGACACACACACACAGGACCAGGACACACACACACACAGGACCAGGACACACACACACAGGACCAGGACACACACACACAGAACCAGGACACACACACACAGGACAAGGACACACACACACACACAGGACCAGGACACACACACACACAGGACACACACACAGGACCAGGACACACACACACACACAGGACCAGGACACACACACACACACAGGACCAGGACACACACACACAGGACCAGGACACACACACACACAGGACCAGGACACACACACACACACAGGACCAGGACACACACACACAGAACCAGGACACACACACACAGGACAGGGACACACACACACACAGGACCGGGACACACACACACACAGGACCGGGACACACACACACAGGACCGGGACACACACACACAGGACCGGGACACACACACACACAGGACCGGGACACACACACACAGGACCGGGACACAAACACACAGGACCGGGACACAAACACACAGGACCGGGACACACACACACAGGACCAGGACACACACACAGGACCAGGACACACACACACACAAAGGACCAGGACACACACACACAGAACCAGGACACACACACACAGGACCAGGACACACACAGGACCAGGACACACACACACACACACACACACACACACACACACACACACACACACACACACACACACACACACACACACACACACACACACACACACACACACACACACACACACACACAGGGCCAGGACACACACACAGGGCCAGGACACACACACACACACAGGACCAGGACACACACACACACACACACAGGACCAGGACACACACACACACACAGGACCAGGACACACACACACAGAACCAGGACACACACACACACAGGACCAGGGACACACACACACACACAGGACCAGGACACACACACACACACACAGGACCAGGACACACACACACACACGGGACCAGGACACACACACACACACGGGACCAGGACACACACACACACACACAGGACAGGGACACACACACACACAGGACCGGGACACACACACACAGGACCGGGACACACACACACAGGACCGGGACACACACACACAGGACCGACACACACACACACAGGACCAGGACACACACACACACACAGGACCAGGACACACACACACACACAGGACCAGGACACACACACACAGGACCAGGACACACACACACACAGGACCAGGACACACACACACACAGGACCAGGACACACACACACACAGGACCAGGACACACACACACACAGGACAGGGACACACACACAGGACCGGGACACACACACACAGGACCGGGACACACACACACAGGACCGGGACAGACACACACAGGACCGGGACACACACACACAGGACCGGGACACACACACACAGGACCGGGACACACACACACAGGACCGGGACACACACACACAGGACCGGGACACACACACACAGGACCGGGACAGACACACACAGGACCGGGACACACACACACACAGGACCGGGACACACACACACACAGGACCGGGACACACACACACAGGACCAGGACACACACACACAGGACCGGGACACACACACACAGGACCGGGACACACACACACAGGACCAGGACACACACACACAGGACCAGGACACACACACACACACAGGACCAGGACACACACACACAGGACCAGGACACACACACACACAGGACCAGGACACACACACACACAGGACCAGGACACACACACACACAGGACCAGGACACACACACACACACGGGACCAGGACACACACACACACACACACAGGACAGGGACACACACACACATTTACATTTACATTTAAGTCATTTAGCAGACGCTCTTATCCAGAGCGACTTACAAATTGGTGAATTCACCTTCTGACATCCAGTGGAACAGCCACTTTACAATAGTGCATCTAAATCATTAAGGGGGGTGGTGAGAAGGATTACTTATCTTATCCTAGGTATTCCTTGAAGAGGTGGGGTTTCAGGTGTCTCCGGAAGGTGGTGATTGACTCCGCTGTCCTGGCGTCGTGAGGGAGTTTGTTCCACCATTGGGGGGCCAGAGCAGCGAACAGTTTTGACTGGGCTGAGCGGGAACTGTACTTCCTCAATGGTAGGGAGGCGAGCAGGCCAGAGGTGGATGAACGCAGTGCCCTTGCTTGGGTGTAGGGCCTGATCAGAGCCTGGAGGTACTGCGGTGCCGTTCCCCTCACAGCTCCGTAGGCAAGCACCATGGTCTTGTAGCGGATGCGAGCTTCAACTGGAAGCCAGTGGAGAGAGCGGAGGAGCGGGGTGACGTGAGAGAACTTGGGAAGGTTGAACACCAGACGGGCTGCGGCGTTCTGGATTAGTTGTAGGGGTTTAATGGCACAGGCAGGGAGCCCAGCCAACAGCGAGTTGCAGTAATCCAGACGGGAGATGACAAGTGCCTGGATTAGGACCTGCGCCGCTTCCTGTGTGAGGCAGGGTCGTACTCTGTGGATGTTGTAGAGCATGAACCTACAGGAACGGGCCACCGCCATGATGTTGGTTGAGAACGACAGGGTGTTGTCCAGGATCACGCCAAGGTTCTTAGCGCTCTGGGAGGAGGACACAATGGAGTTGTCAACCGTGATGGCGAGATCATGGAACGGGCAGTCCTTCCCCGGGAGGAAGAGCAGCTCCGTCTTGCCGAGGTTCAGCTTGAGGTGGTGATCCGTCATCCACACTGATATGTCTGCCAGACATGCAGAGATGCGATTCGCCACCTGGTCATCAGAAGGGGGAAAGGAGAAGATTAATTGTGTGTCGTCTGCATAGCAATGATAGGAGAGACCATGTGAGGTTATGACAGAGCCAAGTGACTTGGTGTATAGCGAGAATAGGAGAGGGCCTAGAACAGAGCCCTGGGGGACACCAGTGGTGAGAGCGCGTGGCGAGGAGACAGATTCTCGCCACGCCACCTGGTAGGAGCGACCTGTCAGGTAGGACGCAATCCAAGCGTGGGCCGCGCCGGAGATGCCCAACTCGGAGAGGGTGGAGAGGAGGATCTGATGGTTCACAGTATCGAAGGCAGCCGATAGGTCTAGAAGGATGAGAGCAGAGGAGAGAGAGTTAGCTTTAGCAGTGCGGAGCGCCTCCGTGATACAGAGAAGAGCAGTCTCAGTTGAATGACTAGTCTTGAAACCTGACTGATTTGGATCAAGAAGGTCATTCTGAGAGAGATAGCGGGAGAGCTGGCCAAGGACGGCACGTTCAAGAGTTTTGGAGAGAAAAGAAAGAAGGGATACTGGTCTGTAGTTGTTGACATCGGAGGGATCGAGTGTAGGTTTTTTCAGAAGGGGTGCAACTCTCGCTCTCTTGAAGACGGAAGGGACGTAGCCAGCGGTCAGGGATGAGTTGATGAGCGAGGTGAGGTAAGGGAGAAGGTCCCCGGAAATGGTCTGGAGAAGAGAGGAGGGGATAGGGTCAAGCGGGCAGGTTGTTGGGCGGCCGGCCGTCACAAGAAGCGAGATTTCATCTGGAGAGAGAGGGGAGAAAGAGGTCAGAGCACAGGGTAGGGCAGTGTGAGCAGAACCAGCGGTGTCGTTTGACTTAGCAAACGAGGATCGGATGTCGTCGACCTTCTTTTCAAAATGGTTGACGAAGTCATCTGCAGAGAGGGAGGAGGGGGGGAGGGGGAGGAGGATTCAGGAGGGAGGAGAAGGTGGCAAAGAGCTTCCTAGGGTTAGAGGCAGATGCTTGGAATTTAGAGTGGTAGAAAGTGGCTTTAGCAGCAGAGACAGAGGAGGAAAATGTAGAGAGGAGGGAGTGAAAGGATGCCAGGTCCGAAGGGAGGCGAGTTTTCCTCCATTTCCGCTCGGCTGCCCGGAGCTCTATTCTGTGAGCTCGCAATGAGTCATCGAGCCACGGAGCGGGAGGGGAGGACCGAGCCGGCCTGGAGGATAGGGGACATAGAGAGTCAAAGGATGCCGAAAGGGAAGAGAGGAGGGTTGAGGAGGCAGACTCAGGAGAAAGGTTGGAGAAGGTATGAGCAGAGGGAAGAGATGATAGGATGGAAGAGGAGAGAGTAGCGGGGGAGAGAGAGCGAAGGTTGGGACGGCGCGATACCATCCGAGTAGGGGCAGTGTGGGAAGTGTTGGATGAGAGCGAGAGGGAAAAGGATACAAGGTAGTGGTCGGAGACTTGGAGGGGAGTTGCAATGAGGTTAGTGGAAGAACAGCATCTAGTAAAGATGAGGTCGAGCGTATTGCCTGCCTTGTGAGTAGGGGGGGAAGGTGAGAGGGTGAGGTCAAAAGAGGAGAGGAGTGGAAAGAAGGAGGCAGAGAGGAATGAGTCAAAGGTACACGTGGGGTGGTTAAAGTCGCCCAGGACTGTGAGAGGTGAGCCGTCCTCAGGAAAGGAGCTTATCAAGGCATCAAGCTCATTGATGAACTCTCCGAGGGAACCTGGAGGGCGATAAATGATAAGGATGTTAAGCTTGAAAGGGCTGGTAACTGTGACAGCATGGAATTCAAAGGAGGCGATAGATAGATGGGTAAGGGGAGAGAGAGAGAATGACCACTTGGGAGAGATGAGGATCCCGGTGCCACCACCCCGCTGACCAGAAGCTCTCGGGGTGTGCGAGAACACGTGGGCGGACGAAGAGAGAGCAGTAGGAGTAGCAGTGTTATCTGTGGTGATCCATGTTTCCGTCAGTGCCAGGAAGTCGAGGGACTGGAGGGAGGCATAGGCTGAGATGAACTCTGCCTTGTTGGCCGCAGATCGGCAGTTCCAGAGGCTACCGGAGACCAGGAACTCCACGTGGGTCGTGCGCGCTGGGACCACCAGGTTAGGGTGGCCGCGGCCACGCGGTGTGGAGCGTTTGTATGGTCTGTGCAGAGAGGAGAGAACAGGGATAGATAGACACATAGTTGACAGGGTACAGAAGAGGCTACGCTAATGCAAAGGAGATTGGAATGACAAGTGGACTACACGTCTCGAATGTTCAGAAAGTTAAGCTTACGTAGCAAGAATCTTATAGACTAAAATGATTGAAATGATACAGTACTGCTGGAGTAGGCTAGCTGGTAGTGGCTGCGATGTAGCTAACCTAGAAACACAGGACAGGACAGGGACACACACACACACAGGACCGGGACACACACACACAGGACCGGGACACACACACACAGGACCAGGACACACACACACAGGACCAGGACACACACACACACACAGGACCAGGACACACACACACAGGACCAGGACACACACACACAGGACCAGGACACACACACACACAGGACCAGGACACACACACACACAGGACCAGGACACACACACACACAGGACAGGGACACACACACACAGGACCGGGACACACACACACAGGACCGGGACACACACACACAGGACCGGGACACACACACACAGGACCGGGACAGACACACACAGGACCGGGACACACACACAGGACCGGGACACACACACACAGGACCGGGACACACACACACAGGACCGGGACACACACACACAGGACCGGGACAGACACACACAGGACCGGGACACACACACAGGACCGGGACACACACACACACAGGACCGGGACACACACACACACACAGGACCGGGACACACACACAGGACCGGGACACACACACACAGGACCGGGACACACACACACAGGACCGGGACACACACACACAGGACCAGGACACACACACACACACAGGACCAGGACACACACACACACACAGGACCAGGACACACACACACAGGACCAGGACACACACACACACAGGACCAGGACACACACACACACAGGACCAGGACACACACACACACAGGACAGGGACACACACACACAGGACCGGGACACACACACACAGGACCGGGACACACACACACAGGACCGGGACACACACACACAGGACCGGGACAGACACACACAGGACCAGGACACACACACACACACACACACACACACACACACACACACAGGACCAGGACACACACACACAGGACACACACACAGGACCAGGACACACACACACACACAGGACCAGGACACACACACACACACAGGACCAGGACACACACACACAGGACCAGGACACACACACACACAGGACCAGGACACACACACACACACAGGACCGGGACACACACACACAGGACCGGGACACACACACACAGGACCGGGACACACACACACACAGGACCAGGACACACACACACACAGGACCAGGACACACACACACACACAGGACCAGGACACACACACACAGGACCAGGACACACACACACAGGACCAGGACACACACACACACAGGACCAGGACACACACACACACAGGACCAGGACACACACACACACAGGACCGGGACACACACACACAGGACCGGGACACACATACACAGGACCGGGACACACACACACAGGACCGGGACACACACACACAGGACCGGGACAGACACACACAGGACCGGGACACACACACAGGACCGGGACACACACACACACAGGACCGGGACACACACACACAGGACCAGGACACACACACACACACACATGACCAGGACACACACACACACACAGGACCAGGACACAGACACACACAGGACCAGGACACACACACACACACAGGACCAGGACACACACACACACAGGACCAGGACACACACACACAGGACCAGGACACACACACACAAAGGACCAGGACACACACACACAAAGGACCAGGACACACACACACAGGACCAGGACACACACACACAGGACCAGGACACACACACACACAGGACCAGGACACACACAGTACCAGGACACACACACACACACAGGACCAGGACACACACAGGACCAGGACACACACACACACACAGGACCAGGACACACACAGGACCAGGACAAACACACACACAGGACCAGGACACACACACACACACACATGACCAGGACACACACACACAGGACCAGGACACACACACACACAGGACCAGGACACACACACACACACACACACACACATAGGACCAGGACACACACACACAGGACCAGGACACACACACACAGGACTAGGACACACACACACACACAGGACCAGGACACACACACACACACACACACACATAGGACCAGGACACACACACACACACAGGACCAGGACACACACAGGACCAGGACACACACACACACAGGACCAGGACACACACACACACACACATGACCAGGACACACACACACAGGACCAGGACACACACACACACACAGGACCAGGACACACACACACACACACACACACACACATAGGACCAGGACACACACACACAGGACCAGGACACACACACACAGGACTAGGACACACACACACACACAGGACCAGGACACACACACACACACACACATAGGACCAGGACACACACACACACACAGGACCAGGATACACACACACAGGACCAGGACACACACACACACAGGACCAGGACACACACACACAGGACCAGGACACACACACACACACACACACACACACATAGGACCAGGACACACACACACAGGACCAGGACACACACACACAGGACCAGGACACACACAGGACCAGGACACACACACACACACACACACAGGACCAGGACACACACACACACAGGACCAGGACACACACACACACAGGACCAGGACACACACACACAGTACCAGGACACACACACACAGGACCAGGACACACACACACACACACACAGGACCAGGACACACACACACACAGGACCAGGACACACACACACACACACAGGACCAGGACACACACACACACACAGGACCAGGACACACACACACACAGGACCAGGACACACACACACACACACACAGGACCAGGACACACACACACACAGGACCAGGACACACACACACAGGACCAGGACACACACACACAAAGGACCAGGACACACACACACAAAGGACCAGGACACACACACACAGGACCAGGACACACACACACAGGACCAGGACACACACACACAGGACCAGGACACACACAGGACCAGGACACACACACACACACAGGACCAGGACACACACAGGACCAGGACACACACACACACACAGGACCAGGACACACACAGGACCAGGACAAACACACACACAGGACCAGGACACACACACACACACACATGACCAGGACACACACACACAGGACCAGGACACACACACACACAGGACCAGGACACACACACACACACACACACACACATAGGACCAGGACACACACACACAGGACCAGGACACACACACACAGGACTAGGACACACACACACACACAGGACCAGGACACACACACACACACACACACATAGGACCAGGACACACACACACACACAGGACCAGGACACACACAGGACCAGGACACACACACACACAGGACCAGGACACACACACACACACACATGACCAGGACACACACACACAGGACCAGGACACACACACACACACACACAGGACCAGGACACACACACACACACACACACACACACAGGACCAGGACACACACACACAGGACCAGGACACACACACACAGGACTAGGACACACACACACACACAGGACTAGGACACACACACACACACACACACACACAGGACCAGGACACACACACACACACACATAGGACCAGGACACACACACACACACAGGACCAGGATACACACACACACAGGACCAGGACACACACACACACAGGACCAGGACACACACACACAGGACCAGGACACACACACACACAGGACCAGGACACACACAGGACCAGGACACACACACACACACACAGGACCAGGACACACACACACACACACACACACACACACACACACATAGGACCAGGACACACACACACAGGACCAGGACACACACACACACAGGACCAGGACACACACAGGACCAGGACACACACACACACACACACACAGGACCAGGACACACACACACACAGGACCAGGACACACACACACACAGGACCAGGACACACACACACAGTACCAGGACACACACACACAGGACCAGGACACACACACACACAGGACCAGGACACAAACACACACACAGGACCAGGACACACACACACACACAGGACCAGGACACACACACACACACACACAGGACCAGGACACACACACACACAGGACCAGGACACACACACACACACACAGGACCAGGACACACACACACACACAGGACCAGGACACACACACACACACACACAGGACCAGGACACACACACACACACAGGACCAGGACACACACACACACACAGGACCAGGACACACACACACACAGGACCAGGACACGCACACACACAGGACCAGGACACACACACACACACAGGACCAGGACACACACACACACACAGGACCAGGACACACACACACACAGGACCAGGACACACACACACACACAGGACCAGGACACACACACACACAGTACCAGGACACACACACACAGGACCAGGACACACACACACACAGGACCAGGACACACACAGGACCAGGACACACACACACACACACACAGGACCAGGACACACACACACACACACAGAACCAGGACACACACACACACAGGACCAGGACACACACACACACAGGACCAGGACACACACACACACACATGACCAGGACACACACACACAGGACCAGGACACACACACACACAGTACCAGGACACACACACACAGGACCAGGACACACACACACACAGGACCAGGACACACACAGGACCAGGACACACACACACACACACACAGGACCAGGACACACACACACACACACAGAACCAGGACACACACACACACACAGGACCAGGACACACACACACACAGGACCAGGACACACACACACACACATGACCAGGACACACACACACAGGACCAGGACACACACACACACAGGACCAGGACACACACAGGACCAGGACACACACACACACACACAGGACCAGGACACACACACACACAGGACCAGGACACACACACACACACACACACATATATAGGACCAGGACACACACACACAGGACCAGGACACACACACACAGGACTAGGACACACACACACACAGGACCAGGACACACACACACACATAGGACCAGGACACACACACACAGGACCAGGACACACACACACACAGGACCAGGACACACACACACACACAGGACCAGGACACACACACACACAGGACCAGGACACACACACACACAGGACCAGGACACACACACACACAGGACCAGGACACACACAGGACCAGGACACACACACACACAGGACCAGGACACACACAGGACCAGGACACACACACACACACACACAGGACCAGGACACACACACACACAGGACCAGGACACACACACACACAGGACCAGGACACACACACACAGTACCAGGACACACACACACAGGACCAGGACACACACACACACACAGGACCAGGACCCACACACACACACACAGGACCAGGACACACACACACACACAGGACCAGGACACACACACACACACACAGGACCAGGACACACACACACACACACAGGACCAGGACACACACACACACACAGGACCAGGACACACACACACACACAGGACCAGGACACACACAGGACCAGGACACACACACACACACACACACAGGACCAGGACACACACACACACAGGACCAGGACACACACACACACAGGACCAGGACACACACACACACACAGGACCAGGACACACACACACAGGACCAGGACACACACACACACACACACAGGACCAGGACACACACACACACACAGGACCAGGACACACACACACACAGGACCAGGACACACACACACACAGGACCAGGACACACAAACACACAGGACCAGGACACACACACACACACAGGACCAGGACACACACACACACAGGACCAGGACACACACACACAGGACCAGGACACACACACACACAGGACCAGGACACACACAGGACCAGGACACACACACACACACACACACACACACACACACACACAGGACCAGGACACACACACACACAGAACCAGGACACACACACACACACACACACAGGACCAGGACACACACACACACACAGTACCAGGACACACACACACAGGACCAGGACACACACACACACAGGACCAGGACACACACAGGACCAGGACACACACACACACACACACAGGACCAGGACACACACACACACAGGACCAGGACACACACACACACACATATATAGGACCAGGACACACACACACAGGACCAGGACACACACACACAGGACTAGGACACACACACACACACAGGACCAGGACACACACACACACACATAGGACCAGGACACACACACACAGGACCAGGACACACACACACACAGGACCAGGACACACACACACACACACACACACACACACACAGGACCAGGACACACACACACACACAGGACCAGGACACACACACACACAGGACCAGGACACACACACACAGGACCAGGACACACACAGGACCAGGACACACACACACACACACACACAGGACCAGGACACACACACACACAGGACCAGGACACACACACACAGGACCAGGACACACACAGGACCAGGACACACACACACAGGACCAGGACACACACACACACACAGGACCAGGACACACACACACACACAGGACCAGGACACACACACACACACAGGACCAGGACACACACACACACAGGACCAGGACACACACACACACAGGACCAGGACACACACACACACACAGGACCAGGACACACACACACACACAGGACCAGGACACACACACACACAGGACCAGGACACACACACACACAGGACCAGGACACACACACACACAGGACCAGGACACATACACACAGGATCAGGACACACACACACACACACAGGACCAGGACACACACACACAGGACCAGGACACACACACACACAGGACCAGGACACACACACACACACACACAGGACCAGGACACACACACACACACAGGACCAGGACACACACACACACACAGGACCAGGACACACACACACACACAGGACCAGGACACACACAGGACCAGGACACACACACACAGGACCAGGACACACACACACACACAGGACCAGGACACATACACACAGGACCAGGACACACACACACACAGGACCAGGACACACACACACACACACAGGACCAGGACACACACACACACACAGGACCAGGACACACACACACACAGGACCAGGACACACACACACACACACACACAGGACCATGACACACACACACACAGGACCAGGACACACACACACACAGGACCAGGACACACACAGGACCAGGACACACACACACACAGGACCAGGACACACACACACACAGGACCAGGACACACACACACACACAGGACCAGGACACACACACACACACAGCACCAGGACACACACACACACAGGACCAGGACACACACACACACACAGGACCAGGACACACACAGGACCAGGACGCACACACACACACACACACACACAGGACCAGGACACACACACACAGGACCAGGACACACACACACAGGATCAGGACACACACACACACACACACAGGACCAGGACACACACACACACACACACACAGGATCAGGACACACACACACACACACAGGACCAGGACACACACACACACAAGACCAGGACACACACACACACACAGGACCAGGACACACACACACACAGACTCCATGGACAATCACGCTGTGTCCAACAAGGCAAGCCAGGCAGCCACGGAAGTAGTCCCACAATAGCTGCCTGGTTGGTATTTCACTGTGATATTACAGGAGGGGAGGGAGATTGTTGAGGGGAAATTAAAATAATCTTTAATTTTGAAAATAGAGGCAAACATGATACATGCGGAGAGCGTGGGAATTATCTCAGTGAGAGAAAGCCTAGAAGAGTCTCCCTCCACTCTTAACCCCCCACTGAAACGCTGAGCTCCCCCCACCATCCCACCCCTGTGACAGGCAGCTTCCTCTGACTCAGGCTGGGGGTGCAGCAGACTGGTCCACCTTGGCCTGTTTATAACCCCTGACTTAATTCAAAGTCAATTTGGAGCCTATTATGAGCCCCACTGGGGACAGCTTACCAAACGAGGACTGTCTACTTGACTGAGTTCTTAATTAAAAGCACATCACCCACCTGTGTGAATCAGGGCGTAGCAATGAATGTGACAGCACACACACAATCACGCACGCACAAGCACACACACACACACACACACACACACACACTGTTCTCATAGGCATTTCAGCTATACCCCTCATTTACGACACTCTCTACCTCTATCCTACTCAATTCTACCGCCGTGTAACCACATTGTGACAAAGCAGGTTTATGTCTCAGTTTGTGTGTTTTTATTATGCAGGGGTTTGTTTGAATCCTCACTATTGTAAGGATTAAAGATGGCTGGTGATTTGGGTGATATAGAAGCACAGTGTGATCTGGACACTGGATGGGGGGGATAGGGGAGAATAGATGCAGTAATATCATCTCCAAATCCTCTGTAATCACAGTCGTAAAACTTGATAATTACCCTGAGCATAAGAGAGAGGTGTAAACAGGAAACACTGCTGCTGCCAGGTCGCTCCAGATCCACTGCGAAATTTGAAGTCCATCCAGGTAAGCAGAATGTCGGGGAATGACTTCAAAACCGGCCACTAGTGTGTGTGTGTGTGTGTGTGTGTGTGTGTGTGTGTGTGTATGTGTGTGTGTGTGTGAGAGAGAGTGAGAGAGTGAGAGAGTGAGAGAGAGAAAATCAGATAGAGAATTTGTGAATGTTCTGAACTGTATGTATTGGCTTAGTGAGAGTGAATGTTTGTCTGCTGGTGTGTGTCTGCTGGTGTGTGCATCTGACGGTGTGTGTGCCTGCTGGTGTGTGCATCTGACGGTGTGTGCGTCTGACGGTGTGTGCGTCTGGCGGTGTGTGCGTCTGGCGGTGTGTGCGTCTGGCGGTGTGTGCGTCTGGCGGTGTGTGCGTCTGGCGGTGTGTGCGTCTGGCGGTGTGTGCGTCTGGCGGTGTGTGCGTCTGGCGGTGTGTGCGCCTGGCGGTGTGTGTGCCTGGCGGTGTGTGTGCCTGGCGGTGTGTGTGCCTGGCGGTGTGTGTGTCTGACGGTGTGTGTGCCTGGCGGTGTGTGTGTCTGACGGTGTGTGTGTCTGACGGTGTGTGTGTCTGACGGTGTGTGTGTCTGACGGTGTGTGCGCCTGACGGTGTGTGCGCCTGATTGTGTGTGTGAGTGTGGTGGTGTGTGTGATGGTGTGCCTGATGGTGTGTGTGTCTGATGGTGTGTGTGTGTCTGATGGTGTGTGTGTCTGATGGTGTGTGTGTCTGATGGTGTGTGTGTCTGATGGTGTGTCTGTGTGATGGTGTGCCTGATGGTGTGTGTGTCTAATGGTGTGTATGTCTGATGGTGTGTGTGTCTGATGGTGTGTCTGTGTGATGGTGTTTCTGCTGGTGTGTAGTGGCTGAGAAACATTTCATCTGGTAAAGCACTGAGTTCTCACTAATGGCTGGAAAGCGGTTGGGCTGGCGTGAAACGCAGAAGAGAGGGTATTTCTCACGGTTCACAGAGGAGTCAAAACGAGAGGGATGAATTGAAATGAGATGATTTGGAGCGAGAGGAGAGGAGAGATAACACACTGTGCTCACTGCTGGGTGCTGAAATGACTTCATGGCTAATGGAGTATTACGTTTTAGGGTACCCATTATATTTACACGCAAAGTGAAACACACACACACACACAAACAACAGGTAAACAAAAAGCATCCAGCAGAAATCATTACACTATGGCCTTGTTGAAATGGAAGAAACGGTGGGCAGAGAGACAGAGGTCAGCTCTTGAGGAGGGAATTGGTGTGTGGTATTAGGCGTGAGTGAGATTGAAAAAGGAAAGAGTACACTAATAATATTGTGGTAATCTGAAGTGAACAAATGTCTAAACTTTTCTTTCACAAACTAAGGCAACGAAAGTCAAGGAGAGCAGGGGAGCAAAAGAAAAGAAGATGAAATTAGAAGAAGTATAGGAGAAAGAAAGAGGTGAGGGAGAGAGAGCAGCTTGTCACAGTGGGACTATGAAGGACAGGTGCAGACTGTGAGGTAGTTTTTTGAGAAGGGAGAGAAGGAAGAGAAATAGAGAAAGAGAGAGGGAGAGAGAGAAAAGGAGAGAGAGAGAGAGAGAGAGAGGGAGAAAGTGACACGGGGAGAGACAGAGAGAGAGAGAGAGAGGGAGAAAGTGACACGGGGAGAGAGAGAGAGAGAGAGAGAGAGAGAGAGAGAAAGTGACACGGGGAGAGAGAGAGAGAGAGAGAGAGAGAGAGAGAAAGTGACACAGAGAGAAAGTGACACAGAGAGAAAGTGACACAGAGAGAGAGAGAGAGAGAGAGAGAGAGGGAGTGTGTGTGTTTCTCTCTATAAACTCTTATTACATGGTGTTTAACTAAAGAAGCTGGGGATAATCTCTCTCAACTGCATTCCACTATACCTCCTCTCCTCCTTTATCCCTCTCTACCAATCCATCATACACTTTTTCACTGTCCCATCATCTGTGTCCTCTCTGCTTTTCTTACCCTCCCGTTTCCTCCCAATCTGTCCCCAATTGTTTTCATATCTCCCTCTTTTACATTCTCTATCTTCATCCATCTCCATCCTTTCATCTCCATTTTCATTTTCCTCCCTTTCCATCCAACCTTCATCACCGTCAATTGATGAACAGACTGAGACCCTCAGTAAGTCTCTCCTTCTGTCCCACGCATCTATATATTTCTCTTTGTCCTCTGCCCTCACTCCTTCCCTCTTTCATTGTTGTCTCCTCCCTTTCTACACCTCTGCATTTCTCCATCCATCTCTCGGTATGTTAATCTCTTTACGTCTGTTTCTCTCATCTTTCCTTCCTTCCTCTCTTTTCTCCCATCCCTTCTTTCTCTCACTCGCTTTGGTCGTGGGGCGTTTTATTGGACTCTACAGGTCATAAAACAAACAGAGAGAGCGTGCTAAACTAAATAAAACGACAGAAGTGCATTCCGGGGGTTAACTTAATATACATCCTGGCTATTAAAAATGTGTCCGCCCTCACTACAGAATGTTCCAAGTGGTAATAACAGACCCGTTACTACATGTGCAAATGGAATCGTTAACAATCTAATTTCCTGTTGTTGTTTGTTTCTTCCTGTAAACTAGTGTGTGACTAGACACCAGGAAGTGCTGTGGTTTGAGTCTTTTATCATTATTGGGCCTTGAAACTCAACACTGGCACCAGAGAGGGGCTTCTAGGAGCCAAAGAGGAGGACTAACACAACTTGAGAGCATAGCCCATCAACAAGATGTGATCAGTTTTCTACTATAGGTAGTTATGAGTATGGAGACTATCATCAGCAGCTACAGCCTTTGTGCTAGTTGTAGTGAAGGCTGTGAAACTCAGAGAGATGGTGAGAGCTTGGAGGTGGAAGCATCTGAGTTTAAGTTGAGGGAAAGGGGACAAACCTACGTCATAGGCATCCTTATATCCATCAGTCATCCAGTTCCCTTTCCTGCCACAGCAGGTGTTAAAGAGGCCAGGTGAGGGGGCTAGGATCAAGGTTTGTGTGTGTGTGTCTGTGCGCGTGTGCATTTCAACACTGTAACAGTGTATGTGTGTGCCTGCATCCGTCTGTGTGAGTGCCTGCATTTGTGTGTGTGTGTGTAATCTGGTGTGCTGGATGGGGCAGTGCTGCCTGCTAGGGGGATGAGTTATGTTGGTGTGTGGCGCTTGGTTCCCTGGTGCCCTGCTCTCCTGCTGCTTAGAGCTCTACATCAGATTCCCATTGAGCTGATGAAATGGCCCGGCACTGGGATAAGCCAGAGGTGAGAAAAGGGAGGGGAACAGAGAGAGGGATGGAGTGGGAGAAGGGTGGAGGAGGAGTTGGAAGGAGGAGAGAGATGGAGGGGGAGAGGCCTGAGGAAGAGAGAGATGGAGGGGGAGAAGGGTGGAGGAGGAGAGAGATGGAGGGGGAGAGGCCTGAGGAAGAGAGAGAGATGGAGGGGAGAGGCCTGAGGAAGAGAGAGATGGAGGGGGAGAGGCCTGAGGAAGAAAGAGTTGGAGGGGGAGAGGCCTGAGGAAGAGAGAGATGGAGGGGGAGAGGCCTGAGGAAGAGAGATGGAGGGGAGAGGCCTGAGGAAGAAAGAGTTGGAGTGGGAGAGGCCTGAGGAAGAGAGAGATGGAGGGGGAGAGGCCTGAGGAAGAGAGAGATGGAGGGGGAGAGGCCTGAGGAAAGAGAGATGGAGGGGGAGAGGCCTGAGGAAGAGAGATGGAGGGGGAGAGGCCTGAGGAAGAGAGAGATGGAGGGGGAGAGGCCTGAGGAAGAAAGAGATGGAGGGGGAGAGGCCTGAGGAAGAGAGAGATGGAGGGGGAGAAGGGTGGAGGAGGAGTTGGAAGGAGGAGAGAGATGGAGGAGGAGTTGGAAGGAGGAGAGAGATGGAGGGGGAGAGGCCTGAGGAAGAGAGAGATGGAGGGGGAGAGGCCTGAGGAAGAGAGAGATGGAGGGGGAGAGGCCTGAGGAAGAAAGAGATGGAGGGGGAGAGGCTTGAGGAAGAGAGAGATGGAGGGGGAGAGGCTTGAGGAAGAGAGAGATGGAGGGGGAGAGGCCTGAGGAAGAGAGAGATGGAGGGGGAGAGGCCTGAGGAAGAAAGAGATGGAGGGGGAGAGGCCTGAGGAAGAGAGAGATGGAGGGGGAGAAGGGTGGAGGAGGAGTTGGAAGGAGGAGAGAGATGGAGGGGAGAGGCCTGAGGAAGAGAGAGATGGAGGGGGAGAGGCCTGAGGAAGAGAGAGATGGAGGGGGAGAGGCCTGAGGAAGAAAGAGATGGAGGGGGAGAGGCCTGAGGAAGAGAGAGATGGAGGGGAGAGGCCTGAGGAAGAGAGAGATGGAGGGGAGAGGCTTGAGGAAGAGAGAGATGGAGGGGGAGAGGCCTGAGGAAGAGAGAGATGGAGGGGGAGAGGCTTGAGGAAAGAGAGATGGAGGGGGAGAGGCCTGAGGAAGAGAGAGATGGAGGGGAGAGGCCTGAGGAAGAGAGAGATGGAGGGGGAGAGGCTTGAGGAAGAGAGAGATGGAGGGGGAGAGGCCTGAGGAAGAGAGAGATGGAGGGGGAGAGGCCTGAGGAAGAGAGATGGAGGGGAGAGGCCTGAGGAGAGAGAGATGGAGGGGGAGAGGCCTGAGGAAGAGAGAGATGGAGGGGGAGAGGCCTGAAGAAGAGAGAGATGGAGGGGGAGAGGCCTGAGGAAGAGAGAGATGGAGGGGGAGAGGCCTGAGGAAGAAAGAGATGGAGGGGGAGAGGCCTGAGGAAGAGAGATGGAGGGGGAGAGGCCTGAGGAAGAGAGAGATGGAGGGGAGAGGCCTGAGGAAGAGAGAGATGGAGGGGGAGAGGCTTGAGGAAGAGAGAGATGGAGGGGGAGAGGCTTGAGGAAGAGAGATGGAGGGGGAGAGGCCTGAGGAAGAGAGAGATGGAGGGGGAGAGGCCTGAGGAAGAGAGAGATGGAGGGGGAGAGGCCTGAGGAAGAGAGAGATGGAGGGGGAGAGGCCTGAGGAAGAGAGAGATGGAGGGGGAGAGGCCTGAGGAAGAGAGAGATGGAGGGGGAGAGGCCTGAGGAAGAGAGAGATGGAGGGGGAGAGGCCTGAGGAAGAGAGAGATGGAGGGGGAGAGGCCTGAGGAAGAGAGAGATGGAGGGGGAGAGGCCTGAGGAAGAGAGAGATGGAGGGGGAGAGGCCTGAGGAAGAGAGAGATGGAGGGGGAGAGGCCTGAGGAAGAGAGAGATGGAGGGGAGAGGCCTGAGGAAGAGAGAGATGGAGGGGAGAGGCTTGAGGAAGAGAGAGATGGAGGGGGAGAGGCCTGAGGAAGAGAGAGATGGAGGGGGAGAGGATTGAGGAAGAGAGAGATGGAGGGGGAGAGGCCTGAGGAACAGAGAGATGGAGGGGGAGAGGCCTGAGGAAGAGAGAGATGGAGTGGGAGAGGCCTGAGGAAGAGAGAGATGGAGAGGGAGAGGCCTGAGGAAGAGAGAGATGGAGGAGGAAATACTGTGGTTGGAGAGATGGAGAAAGCAAAGAAAGAGAGGGATGGGGATACTGAGTATCATCACCAGTACCACCACTGTAACAGTGTATCATGACCAATACCACCACTGTAACAGTGTATCATGACCAATACCACCACTGTAACAGTGTATCATGACCAGTACCACCACTGTAACTGCGTATCATGACCAGTACCACCACTGTAACTGTGTATCGTGACCTGTACCACCACTGTAACTGTGTACCGTGACCTGTACCACCACTGTAACTGTGTATCGTGATAGGTACCACCACTGTAACTGTGTATCGTGACCTGTACCACCACTGTAACTGTGTATCATGACCGGTACCACCACTGTAACTGTGTATCATGGCCAGTACCACATTTAACATTACATTTACATTTAAGTCATTTAGCAGACGCTCTTATCCAGAGAGACTTACAAATTGCTGAATTCACCTTCTGACATCAGTGGGACAGCCACTTTACAATAGTGCATCTAAATCATTTAAGGGGGGGGGGTGAGAAGGATTGCTTTATCCTATCCTAGGTATTCCTTGAAGAGGTGGGGTTTCAGGTGTCTCCGGAAGGTGGTGATTGACTCCGCTGTCCTGGCGTCGTGAGGGAGTTTGTTCCACCATTGGGGGGCCAGAGCAGCGAACAGTTTTGACTGGGCTGAGCGGGAACTGTACTTCCTCAGTGGTAGGGAGGCGAGCAGGCCAGAGGTGGATGAACGCAGTGCCCTTGTTTGGGTGTAGGGCCTGATCAGAGCCTGGAGGTACTGCGGTGCCGTTCCCCTCACAGCTCCGTAGGCAAGCACCATGGTCTTGTAGCGGATGCGAGCTTCAACTGGAAGCCAGTGGAGAGAGCGGAGGAGCGGGGTGACGTGAGAGAACTTGGGAAGGTTGAACACCAGACGGGCTGCGGCGTTCTGGATGAGTTGTAGGGGTTTAATGGCACAGGCAGGGAGCCCAGCCAACAGCGAGTTGCAGTAATCCAGACGGGAGATGACAAGTGCCTGGATTAGGACCTGCGCCGCTTCCTGTGTGAGGCAGGGTCGTACTCTGCGGATGTTGTAGAGCATGAACCTACAGGAACAGGCCACCGCCTTGATGTTAGTTGAGAACGACAGGGTGTTGTCCAGGATCACGCCAAGGTTCTTAGCGCTCTGGGAGGAGGACACAATGGAGTTGTCAACCGTGATGGCGAGATCATGGAACGGGCAGTCCTTCCCCGGGAGGAGGAGCAGCTCCGTCTTGTCGAGGTTCAGCTTGAGGTGGTGATCCGTCATCCACACTGATATGTCTGCCAGACATGCAGAGATGCGATTCGCCACCTGGTCATCAGAAGGGGGAAAGGAGAAGATTAATTGTGTGTCGTCTGCATAGCAATGATAGGAGAGACCATGTGAGGTGATGACAGAGCCAAGTGACTTGGTGTATAGCGAGAATAGGAGAGGGCCTAGAACAGAGCCCTGGGGGACCCCAGTGGTGAGAGTGCGTGGCGAGGAGACAGATTCTCGCCACGCCACCTGGTAGGAGCGACCTGTCAGGTAGGACGCAATCCAAG
This sequence comes from Oncorhynchus masou masou, assembly GCF_036934945.1. Lineage (NCBI taxonomy): Eukaryota > Metazoa > Chordata > Actinopteri > Salmoniformes > Salmonidae > Oncorhynchus > Oncorhynchus masou. The sequence goes on from NC_088224.1 coordinate 76,422,799, forward strand.
CGTGGGCCGCGCCGGAGATGCCCAACTCGGAGAGGGTGGAGAGGAGGATCTGATGGTTCACAGTATCGAAGGCAGCCGATAGGTCTAGAAGGATGAGAGCAGAGGAGAGAGAGTTACCTTTAGCAGTGCGGAGCGCCTCCGTGATACAGAGAAGAGCAGTCTCAGTTGAATGACTAGTCTTGAAACCTGACTGATTTGGATCAAGAAGGTCATTCTGAGAGAGATAGCGGGAGAGCTGGCCAAGGACGGCACGTTCAAGAGTTTTGGAGAGAAAAGAAAGAAGGGATACTGGTCTGTAGTTGTTGACATCGGAGGGATCGAGTGTAGGTTTTTTCAGAAGGGGTGCAACTCTCGCTCTCTTGAAGACGGAAGGGACGTAGCCAGCGGTCAGGGATGAGTTGATGAGCGAGGTGAGGTAAGGGAGAAGGTCTCCGGAAATGGTCTGGAGAAGAGAGGAGGGGATAGGGTCAAGCGGGCAGGTTGTTGGGCGGCCGGTCGTCACAAGAAGCGAGATTTCATCTGGAGAGAGAGGGGAGAAAGAGGTCAGAGCACAGGGTAGGGCAGTTTGAGCAGAACCAGCGGTGTCGTTTGACTTAGCAAACGAGGATCGGATGTCGTCGACCTTCTTTTCAAAATGGTTGACAAAGTCATCTGCAGAGAGGGAAGGAGGGGGGGGAGGGGGAGGAGGATTCAGGAGGGAGGAGAAGGTGGCAAAGAGCTTCCTAGGGTTAGAGGCAGATGCTTGGAATTTAGAGTGGTAGAAAGTGGCTTTAGCAGCAGAGACAGAGGAGGAAAATGTAGAGAGGAGGGAGTGAAAGGATGCCGGGTCCGCAGGGAGGCGAGTTTTTCTCCATTTCCGCTCGGCTGCCCGGAGCACTGTTCTGTGAGCTCGCAATGAGTCGATGAGCCACGGAGCGGGAGGGGAGGACCGAGCCGGCCTGGAGGATAGGGGACATAGAGAGTCAAAGGATGCAGAAAGGGAATAGAGGAGGGTTGAGGAGGCAGAATCAGGAGATAGGTTGGAGAAGGTATGAGCAGAGGGAAGAGATGATAGGATGGAAGAGGAGAGAGTAGCGGGGGAGAGAGAGCGAAGGTTGGGACGGCGCGATACCATCCGAGTAGGGGCAGTGTGGGAAGTGTTGGATGAGAGCGAGAGGGAAAAGGATACAAGGTAGTGGTCGGAGACTTGGAGGGGAGTTGCAATGAGGTGATGGAAGAACAGCATTGCAATGGAAGAACAGCATCTAGTAAAGATGAGGTCGAGCGTATTGCCTGCCTTGTAACCACCACTGTAACTGTGTATCATGACCAGTACCACCACTGTAACTGCGTATCATGGCCAGTGCCACCACTGTAACAGTGTATCATGACCAGTACCACCACTGTAACTGCGTATCGTGGCCAGTACCACCACTGTAACTGTGTATCGTGACTGGTACCACCACTGTAACTGTGTATCATGGCCAGTACCACCACTGTAACTGCGTATCGTGGCCAGTACCACCACTGTAACTGTGTATCGTGACCAATACCACCACTGTAACAGTGTATCGTGACCAGTACCACCACTGTAACTGCGTATCGTGGCCAGTACCACCACTTAACTGTGTACCGTGACCGGTACCACCACTGTAACTGTGTATCGTGACCTGTACCACCACTGTAACTGTGTATCGTGACCTGTACCACCACTGTAACTGTGTATCGTGGCCAGTACCACCACTGTAACTGTGTATCGTGGCCAGTACCACCACTGTAACTGTGTATCATGGCCAGTACCACCACTGTAACTGTATCATGACCAGTACCACCCCTGTAACTGTGTATCATGGCCAGTACCACCACTGTAACTGTGTATCATGACTAGTACCACCACTGTAACTGTGTATCATGACTAGTACCACCACTGTAACTGTGTATCATGGCCAGTACCACCACTGTAACTGTGTATCATGGCCAGTACCACCACTGTAACTGTGTATCATGGCCAGTACCACCCCTGTAACTGTGTATCATGACCAGTACCACCACTGTAACTGTGTATCATGGCCAGTACCACCCCTGTAACTGTGTATCATGACCAGTACCACCACTGTAACTGTATATCATGGCCAGTACCACCCCTGTAACTGTGTATCATGACCAGTACCACCACTGTAACTGTGTATCATGGCCAGTACCACCACTGTAACTGTGTATCATGACCAGTACCACCCCTGTAACTGTGTATCATGACCAGTACCACCACTGTAACTGTGTATCATGACCAGTACCACCACTGTAACTGTGTATCATGACCAGTACCACCACTGTAACTGTGTATCATGACCAGTACCACCACTGTAACTGTGTATCATGGCCAGTACCACCACTGTAACTTTGTATCGTGACCATTACCACCACTGTAACTGCGTATCATGGCCAGAATCAACACGGTAACTGTGTATCATGGCCAGTACCACCACTGTAACTGTGTATCATGACCAGTACCACCACTGTAACTGTGTATCATGGCCAGTACCACCACTGTAACTGTATATCATGGCCAGTATCACCACTGTAACTGTGTATCATGACCAGTACCACCACTGTAACTGTGTATCATGGCCAGTACCACCACTGTAACTGTATATCATGGCCAGTATCACCACTGTAACTGTATATCTTGGCCAGTATCACCACTGTAACTGTGTATCATGGCCAGTACCACCACTGTAACTGTATATCATGGCCAGTATCACCACTGTAACTGTGTATCATGGCCGGTACCACCACTCTAACTGTGTATCATGGCCGGTACCACCACTGTAACTGTGTATCATGGCCGATACCACCACTGTAACTGTGTATCATGGCCGGTACCACCACTGTAACTGTGTATCATGGCCAGTACCACCACTGGTACCACTGTCTTAGCTGCTGCTAATCCAGCTTCTGTTACTTCTGCTACTGTAGACTGTGGTACTTCTGCTGCTGCCACTACTTTGGTCAAAGCCTACCAAGCATCCTACAGAAATTGCTAGAATCTACTAGGGGCAACAGTGAGTGCTATTAACATCAAGTAGGCTTAGGTTTTGCTAGGGTGTTGTGGACGAGGATGACGGATGTATGTAATGACTCTGGATAAGAAGTTTGCGTGTTCGATCCCAGTGCTGTGTTTTTTTGTTTGTTATTAACCCTATCCCAAACTTTAACCCTTACCTTTATCATTCGGAATGAGTGCCTAAACTTAACCCTTAACTTCCAAATTTGACACTTGGAGAAATGGAAGGACACAGAGCAGCATGGGGAACCCAGGGTGTCAAAACACTTAGACAACAATTAGGCCTTTAGAGAAACATGGATAAATGTCTTATTCTTGAGTGAGACTGTCAAAGCTTGTTGGAATCCCAGAATTCCTTGCTGACCCTCACTTTGAACACTCCACTGTCCTCCTGTGTCCCTCCCCATTCTGTCACCCATTGTTACCTGTTGATAGACTCGTTTTATGGAGGTAAGAGGAGACTAACCACAATATATCCTCCACCACTTCAGTGGACAGGCAAGTAGAAGCACGCTCTACTAGACCCACCAAACCCATTCTAAAGACCACTTACACCCCGACTCAACACTAACCTTAACATAGTGAGATGGATGGGGAGAATAACTGGAATAGACTGAGGTAGCTGCTGTAGAGCACCATGAGGAGGCTAGTGGTATCAAATCCCCCAGGTGCTTCAGGTCAGGCAGCATGGTTTAACCTCAGACTCTAGTGATATGCACTCCAATATCTACGGCTCGTAAAAATACGGTATATAAATAAAAGACTAGCTTCGACTGGAGGGAGGTGGAGAATATTCCTCCCTGTCTCGATCTCTTTCTACCTCCCTCTATTCTCCTTCCTTCCTACACTCACCTGGTGGGAGGGAAAGACCTAGATTATAGAAGTGTAACTGGTTTATACCTGCATGCAGCCTAAATGACTTCAATTTGAAGGGAAAGTATGTATGCCTTGGTCTCCAAATCTCATTTGCCATTTGGACCTGTGGAATAGCTGAGAGATATGGAGGCTGAAGCCCACCAGAGGAAGAGAGGTACAGTGGGGAAGAGGAGGAGAGAAGAGGAGAAAAGAGAGGGTGAAAAAGTCAGGGATGGGGAGAGAGAGCCAGGGTAAAAGTGAGATAGAGAAAACTACAAATTTTGAAAAATGAGGGGAAATTGCTAAAAATGGAATAAAGGGAGAGACGGAGGAAACTGTATATTTCTACCGACTGTAGAGGAACCGAGGAAGAGGGGAATGGAAATAAGTATTGGCAAAAAAAGAGTTTCAGGGACAGATGTTTTACATTTACATTTACATTTACATTTAAGTCATTTAGCAGACGCTCTTATCCAGAGCGACTTACAAATTGGGTGGGCAGAATGAATCTAGAGTAAACAGAGGGATGTAGAAAAAAAATACAGTAGTCATTTGAGGGATGAAGAGAGAGAGACTAGAGAGGGAAAGAGGGAGGGAAGGAGAAGAGAGAGAAGGAGATAGTGTGACGGATGTAGCAGAGCGAGAAGTAAAAGGTTCCTCTAATACGAGGCTGAATAGACCTGAGCACACAGCCCTGAAGGACACGCTGAGTTAGAGGAGAGAATGTGAGGGGAATGATCCTCCCACGGTCCTTCATTTCTCTGTTCCTACTGTGACTAATTCAATCTGTATCTCCTCATCTGCATTCGCTCCTGATGGAACCACAGACCACAAAAGGGTTGTTGTGGTAGTTGCGTGTCCTCCTCTCCTTCCATCCATCCCTCCTTCCCCTCCTCTCCCTTCCTTCTATCCCTTTCCCACTGCACTACCTCGTCTCCGCCCCTCCCATAACAGGGCTTGGTTGGCCTGGTGCCCAGCTGGCTGGCTGTCTGGCTGAGACAAATGGCCCAGTCTGGCTGGGACTGGGGATGGAGGGAGGGATGGAGGGGGAGGGGTCCTAGGGAGTGGAGAAGCGTGCTGGGGCATTGATTTGCAATTCCAATGATCCCTGCTTACAGTGAATTACACATGGCCGCACTCAGGCTTAAGTGTGCATAAATTTGCACTCAGGCTTAAGTGTGCATAAATAAGCACCCTGACTCTCAAGATAATGGATCGGCCACCTAACAAAGTTACCAAACCTCTCTCTGCTCCCACAAAACATCAACATCAAAACAATAATGAAAGTGTGGCGTATTAAGTTTGGAGGAGAAGTTCCATCATGCAGAGCTGATGTTTTGACACACTAGTTGAAAAGACACAGTGAGGTAAAGTACTTAATACTTTGTTCTAGTGATGACTTTGGGGCAATAAAAACCTGTTGATGCAGAATTGCAGACTTTTTTGTATTTTCTTTTCTTATTTTCCAGAATTTTTATTTTCTCATTTGAGTGTATCACTTTATTTTTCATTTGTATACTTAATCCTCCGTTTGCCAGCACCTCACCTTAGGGTGTGCATTCTTTCTTTACATCTTTCACAAGTGATAGTAGAGTAAGCACTGTCAGACCAAGCACACACAGCTGGGATCCTGAGTGGCGTAGCAGTCTAAGGCACTGCATCGCAGTGCTATAGGTGTCACTACAGACCTGGGTTCGATCCCGGGCTATATCACAACCGTCCATGATCGGGAGTCCCATAGGGTGGCACACAATTGGCCCAGCGTCATCCGAGTTAGGAGAGGGGTAGGCCGTCTTTCTAAATAAGAATTTGTTCGTAACTGACTTTCCTAGTTAAATTATTTTTTTTTTTTTAAATAGCTACAGTGTAATTGTTGTGTGAGTATTCAAGAGAGAAGTGAGCTTCATTTGTCAGGTAAAGCGATGGGGACACAAGCTGTAGCACTACTGTGAGTGTAATCTTCTCTACTCAGTACTGTGTAGCATACAGCCTTGTGTGTCTGTGAATAGGCCCCTATGGAGCAAGAGGCAGAGATTTGAGCAGAAGAGGCATGTTTAACACAATGAGACACAGAGAAACACACACACAGTCTTGTACAGCTACACCTTGTGGGGACACCCAATTCAGTCCCTTTCAAAATACTATTTTCCCTGACCCCTAACCTTACCCTTAATGTAATTCTAACCCTAATTCTAACCCGCACACTAATTCTAACCCGCACACTAATTCTAACCCGCACACTAATTCTAACCCGCACACTAATTCTAAACCCGCACACTAATTCTAAACCTAACACTAATTCTAAACCGCAGACTAATTCTAACCCGCACACGAATTCTAACCCGCACAATAATTCTAACCCGCACACTAATTCTAACCCGCACACTAATTCTAACCCGCACACTAATTCTAACCCTCACACTAATTCTAACCCTAGCACTAGCACTAATTCTAACCCTAACACTAATTCTAACCCGCACACTAATTCTAAACCTAACACTAATTCTAACCTGCACACTAATTCTAACACTAATTCTAAACCTAACACTAATTCTAACCCTAACACTAATTCTAAACCTAACACTAATTCTAAACCTAACACTAATTCTAACCCGCACACTAATTCTGACCCTAACACTAATTCTGACCCTAACACTAATTCTAACTTCACCCCTAAACCATCTAGAAATAGCATTTTACTTCGTGGGGACTAACAAAATGTCCCCAGTTAGTACATTTCTTGTTTGTTTACTATTCTTGTTCCCACAAGAATAGTTAAACAAGTCCACACAACCACACACACACACACACACACACACACACACACACACACACACACACACACACACACACACAAACAGCACTTTATCAGTCTGGATGATGCCAGCCGAGCAGCGGGAGAGAGAAAAGGAGAAGAGAAGAGAGAGAGAGAGCGGGGGGTTTACCTGGTGCCGGGGTAATTGCTTTGGCAACACTGCCACTGTAATCACAACAACAAGCTACCTTTGGATCTTCATTTGTAAAACACAGAAAGGAGCAATATGAAGAGAGGGACAAGGGGGTGAAGTAGACATAGAGAATAAGAGGAGGGGGAGAGAGAGGGGACAGAAACAGGGGGCGAGGGGGTGAGGTAGAGGTGGAGAATAAGAGGAGGGGGGGAGAGGGGACAGAAACAGAGGAACGAGGGGGGGAAGTAGAGGTGGACAATAAGAGGATGGGGAGAGAGGGGACAGAAACAGAGGAACGAGGGGGTGAAGTAGATGTGGACAATAAGAGGATGGGGAGAGAGAGGGGACAGCAGCAGAGAGGGATGAGGGGTGAGGTAGAGGTAGAGAATAAGAGGAGGAGGAGAGAGGGTACATAAGAGAGGGACGAGGGGGTGAGGTAGAGGTGGAGAATAAGAGATGAAGAGAGGGGACAGAAACAAAGGGACAAGGTAGTGAGGTAGAGGTGGAGCATAAGAAAGTGGGGGGAGAGAGGGGACAGAAACACAGAGATGGCGGTGAGGTAGAGGTGGAGAATAAGAGGAGAGGGAGAGAGAGGGGGACAGAAGAGATGGACGAGAGGGTGAGTTTGAGGTGGAGAATAAGAGAGGGAGAGAGAGGGGGACAGAAGAGATGGACGAGGGGGTGAGGTAGAGGTGGAGAATAAGAGGAGGAGGAGAAATAGGGTACAGAGAGTGACGAGGGGATGAGTTAGAGGTGGAGAAAAAGAGGAGGAGGAGAAATAGGGTACAGAGAGTGACGAGGGGATGAGTTAGAGGTGGAGAAAAAGAGGAGGGGGGAGAGGAGACAGAAACAGAGAGGGATGGGGGGTGAGGTCGAGGTGGAGAATAAGAGGGGGGAGAGAGGGGGGGACAGAAGAGTTGGACGATGGGCGAGGTAGAGGTGGAGAGTAAGATGAGGAGGAGAGAGGGGACAGAAGAGAGGGACATTTGGATGAGGTAGATTTGGATAATAAGAGGAAGGGGAGAGAGAGGGGACAGAAACAGAGAGGGACGGGGGGTGAGGTAGAGGTGGAGAATATGAGGAGGGGGAAGAGAGAGGGGACAGAAACAGAGAGGGATTAGGAGGTGAGGTAGAGGTGGAGAATAAGAGGCGGGGGAAGAGAGAGGGGACAGAAACTGAGAGGGATTAGGAGGTGAGGTAGAGGTGGAGAATAAGAGGCGGGGGAAGAGAGGGGACAGAAACTGAAAGGGATTAGGAGGTGAGGTAGAGGTGGAGAATAAGAGGAGTGGGAGAGAGGGGACAGAAACGGAGAGAAAGTGGAAAAACAAGACAGGAGAACAATACGGGTGAGGAAAGGTAGAAAAGACACCAGGAAGATGGATGAGTGAACCTAAATGATGTCATTAGGTAATTATGTGCATGTGTATTAACAACAGATAGATAGTGTCTTTGTATCTGGTGATAATCATCCTCTCATCGTCATGATGTCAGAGACCAGCAACACGAAACACTTACAACAAACCTATAGCCTGATATCCTAGTACGCTAAACGAAAAACATATATCTAAGTATATTGTCCCTGTAAACTGAGAATAGATCTCCCTCCTCTGACCCCATCTATTGTCTTTGAGACATTAAGTTACAGTTGGCTGATTAATATAATGAGTCTGCAGCACTAAATTGATTTATTGATGTCAATGATTTGCTAGGTCTTTCAACAAATCTCACAGGTTTCTAACCTGTTAAGGTTATGGTATTAAGTTAACCCCAAACATCAGCATGGAGACACATTACACTTCCATGTAGGTCATTCAAGATCGACATAGTTTTCTAAACAAAAACACAGCTCACTCTTGGATTAAATAGGGAAACTCAATTTAAAAAGTCCTAAACAGACATTTAAACACTAAATCCTCGATTCCCAGAGTGTTCAGACTACTAGAGGCTCACAGGACCTCTCCAAACCAAGACTGCTCTGAAGTGAGTTGGTTCAGAACACAGCCTACCACAGAGGAACAACATCAAGTAAATGACTGAATAATTGAATGGCAAAATGAAACTGCCTGTGCTTTGGAGCGGATCGATTGCCGCCACTCGCCATTTGGTATTCACAGACGCTCCACTCCCCTCCCCTCTCCCATTCTCCCTTCCCCCGTCGAGACTGGGAACATTCTCAACCTGATGGAGCGGGTTGGTGGGAACCGGCTGTCATCCACGACACACAGTCATGCCCCCCCGCTGTTGAGTCACTTTGCTGTACCTTCACCATTCCTTACTATCTCAACCTCCCCGTCCCCCCTCCCACTCCTTCTCCCTCCCACGCCTCCTCCTCCTGCCTCTCCTCCTTCTCCTCCACCTCCTTCCTCCTTCTCCTTCTCCCTCCCTCCCACTCCTCCTCCTCATCCTCCTCCCTCCCTCCCTCCCACTCCTTCTCCCTCCCACGCCTCCTCCTCCTGCCTCTCCTCCTTCTCAACCACCTCCTCCCTCCCTCCCACTCCTCCTCCTCCCTCCCTCCCACTCCTTCTCCCTCCCACACCTCCTCCTCCTGCCTCTCCTCCTTCTCCACCACCTCCTCCCTCCTTCTCCTTCTCCTCCTCCCTCCCACTCCTCCTCCTCCTCATCCTCCTCCCTCCCTCCCACTCCTTCTCCTCCTCATCCTCCTTCCTCCCTCCCACTCCTCCTCCTCCTCCTCATCCTCCTCCCTCCCTCCCACTCCTCCTCCTCCTCATCCTCCTCCCTCCCTCCCACTCCTCCTCCTCCTCATCCTCCTCCCTCCCTCCCACTCCTCCTCCTCCTCCTCCTCATCCTCCTCCCTCCCTCCCTCCCACTCCTCCTCCTCCTCATCCTCCTCCCTCCCTCCCACTCCTCCTCCTCCTCCTCCTCATCCCTCCTCCCTCCCTCCCACTCCTCCTCCTCCTCCTCCCTCCCCGCCTCCTCCTCCTCCTCCTCATCCCTCCCCTCCCACTCCTCCTCCCTCATCATCCTCCTCCCTCCCTCCCACTCCTCCTCCTCCTCATCCTCCTTCCTCCCTCCCACTCCTCCTCCTCCTCCTCATCCTCCTTCCTCCCTCCCACTCCTCCTCCTCCTCCTCCTCATCCCTCCCTCCCACTCCTCCTCCTCCTCCTCCTTCTCCTCCTCCCTCCCACTCCTCCTCCTCCTCCCTCCCACTCCTCCTCCTCCCTCCCCTCCTCCTCCCCTCCTCCTCCCTCCCTCCCTCCTCCTCCCCTCCTCCCTCCCCTCCTCCTCCCTCCCTCCCACTCCTCCTCCTCCCTCCCACTCCTCCTCCTCCTCCTCATCCTCCTCCCTCTCCCTCCCCCTCCTCCTCCTGCCCTCCCCTCCCCTCCTCCTCCTCCTCATCCTCCTTCCTCCCTCCCACTCCTCCTCCTCCTCCTCCCTCCCTCCCACTCCTCCTCCTCCTCCTCATCCTCCTCCCTCCCTCCCACTCCTTCTCCTCCTCAGTTCCGTTTGCCCCATCTCTGTGACGTTCCGAGACAGTGCTTCCTGACAGAATGTTAGTTTCTCCTAAATAAAGCGGCAGAGTTCCATCTCTGCGAGGCTTATGGTAGGAATGGCTGGACGGCTGATGAGGATGAACAGTGAGGCAAAACCTCTGAAAGGAACTATCGGGTGAGATACTAAAGGAGGGAGTAAAGGAAGATAGGAGGAAAGGAGGAGTGGAGGAGTGGAGAATGACAGTGAGTTTACCTTTCCCTTTACAGTGAGTGTAACGGCTGTCAGTCTTCATAACTATTCTCATATATCTACTAGAGGCGTCTGTATGCCTGGGTCCCCTGCATAACAAGTAGAATCAGTACTGTATGTCCCCAACCTAATGCTAGGCTATCACTATATTTATCTCACTCTTTAGCTGTGTTCGAATACCCATACTAACATACTGTATACTTAATGAGTATATACTTTATACTATATACTATTAGTTAATTTTAGTACACTATAAACAAACTGTATCGTTTCAGTTGAGCGTACTAGAGCTACGCCTGTCTACTGGAAGTTGATGCTGTAGCTATGCACCCCCTTGCTAGCTTGTTAGCATAACAAAAGACTAGCTAAACATTTTATGATTTCGAGTGTGTTCGTAAATTCAATCTGAAGTGCCAGAGTACGCTCCATGTGTTTGTAAATCCAGAGCATTGTCAGATTGTCAATTTTTAAGTTCAGAGCGTTTCGCTCAGGAGCGTTCATAGCGCACGGTGGACGCTCTGGCCGAGGAGTAGGGTTGATCCAAGTGTTCAACGCAACGGCAGTCAAGCACCCAAGCTAACTGGCTAACGTTGGCTAGCTACTTTCAGACACAAATGAGAGAACACCTCACTTTGACCATTAGTCACCCTAACAGAGCTGGTTAGGCTTTTTTCATGTTATCCAGAGCGTTGGTGACTGTAACTGTGCTCCATATTCAATTACTTTTGAGCATTGGTAAATTCACGAGTTATTCTGCTGGAGAGTGCTATAAAATTGGAGTAGATAGCCATTGAATCGCATGACTATACCACTTAGCTAAGAAATGATCAAGTCAATAAACATTGGGTAGTTAGTTAAATAGCAGATAGTTAATATACTGCCTAGAAAGTTTGATGTATTAGTAGACAACTAACATTAGGTAACTAGCTAACATACCGGTACATACTGCTGTAATGCTATGCAGTTCGTAAGGATAGCGCAGCTAACACATTTTCAGCCAACATAACGTGTAACGTTAAGTTTTTCAACATTTTCTCAACATTTGTCATAATTAGTAATTAGTGAATAAGCAATGAATTTATATCCACTCTCGTCGGACTTCGGTTGCATATGTTCCCCAAATCTGAAAAGTTATGAAGCCACACCCATTTTCTGAAGAATTGGATTATAGGCCCTAAAAGCACTGAAATAGTGTACACTGCATGTATACTTGGTATTTTGGTGATTATTGGTACGTCATCCAGGAACTTTTGGCATACGAACTATATCCATACTATGACCAATAAGCATACTATGTACTCGATTCACGTCACAAATAGTATGGTTAGTGTGGTTAGTATGAGTTTTCGAACACAGCTTCTGTTTTCTATTTGTCTGTAGTCCACACATCACCATGATCATCAGTGTGTGTTTGTAGCATACCAGTATGTCTCTGGTTCAGTGTGTAAGGGTGGTAGTGAGCATGTGTCATGTGTAGTCATGGATAGGCTTACCTGTGAGAGTGAACTTGTTTCCATGTACAACCCTTATAAGGTCGATATTCGGCCCCTTGTGGAAATCTAATTAGCATAATAAAAACATCTCTGTAAAAATCAGTTTAAGCTAGAAATATCTGTTTTATTGCATTGAATGCTTCCCAATCCACTACATCCGCCTATGTCGCACTTCCACATCTGCGATGAAAGCTGACAGAACTAGAGCGGTGTTTGTCAGACCATGAAACACCCTGAAAATCGCTCTTCTCACAAAATCATCTGTACAGTCTGGCTTGGCCTACAAACTATTATGAACCCTCTACGGAAAGACGAGACTTTCACGAGCATGTACATGTTGGTTGTTTTGCTCGAGGACACTCACAGCCTTCACAAGACCCGCCTGAAGGTCCCGGTGCAAGTTGGAATCATTTTTGGAAGTACAGTATACAGTATATGGAGACCGGTTAATATCAAAATAATGTGGTTAAATATGTGTAAAAACAAATAAAATAATTGTTTCCTTATCTTTCATATATTTCTCAGATATAGGAGAGACACTTCAGAACAAGCTTCCTTTTGATGTTTTTTGGGGACTATCTGTTGTTCCATATAGTGAATCTCTTATTCAATGCATTTGTATGGGCTAATAGCAGTAAGACCAACAATATTTGTTTATCAAATAAACAATAATTGTTTCATATATTTTTTTATGTTTCAAGGGGTCTTAAAATCCTAAATGAAATAGCTAAAATGATCCTTGGTATTACCTTCTTAAAATAATTCCATATAGTTTAGTAGACCCCCCACCCCCAGCTTATGCAGGGCTTAGACTCTGATGGGTTAAAACCTGTTTGGGATAGGGGGCAGTATTTTCACGTTTGGATGAAAAGCGTTCCCAGAGTAAACTGCCTGCCTCTCAGTCCCAGTTACTAAAATATAATATATATATTATTAGTATATTTGGATAGAAAACACTCTGAAGTTTCTTAAACTGTTTGAATGATGTCTGTGAGTATAACAGAACTCATATGGCAGGCGAAAACCTGAGAAAAATCCAACCCTGATGTGGGAAATCTGAGTTTTGTAGTTTTTCAAAGCTTGGCCTATCAAAAACACATGGTCTATGGGGTCAAATTGCACTTCCAAAGGCTTCCACTAGATGTCAACCGTCTTTAGAAACTTGTTCTACTGTAAAGGAGGGGCTCATAAGGGCTCTTTGAGTCAGTGGTCTGGCATAGTGGCACAAACTCGTGACGCTCTTTCACGTGAGAGGTGGCTCTCGTTCCATTGCTTTTCTAGAGACAAAGGAATTCTCTGGTTGGAACATTATTGAAGATTTATGTTAAAAACATCCTAAAGATTGATTCTATACATCGTTTGACATGTTTCTATGGACTGTAATGGAACATTTGGACTTTGTCTGGACCTAGTGCACACGCCTCATGAAGATGGCTTACTGGGCTGAAAGCGCTAACAACAAGGAGGAATTTGACATAAACGATTAACTTTATCGAACAAATCAAACATTTATTGTGGAACTGGGATTCCTGGGAGTGCATTCTGATGAAGATCATCAAAGGTAAGAGAATATTTATAATGCTATTTCTGACTAATGTTGACTCCAACATGGCGGATATTTCTTTGGCTGGTCTCTGAGCGCCGTACTCAGATTTTTGCATGGTGTGCAAGTTTTTTTGAAATCTGACACAGCTTAACTTCTTAAGGTATAGGGGGCAGCATTTTCACTTTTGGATAAATAGCGTGCCCAATTTCAACTTCCTGCTACTCATGCCAAGAATATAAGATATGCATAGTATTAGCAGATTTGGATAGAAAACACTGAAGTTTCTAAAACTGTTTGTATCATGTCTGTGAGTATAACAGAACTTATGTAGCAGGCAAAACCCAGAGGACTAACCGTTCAGATTTTTTTTCCTTTGAGGTCTCTGTCTGTTCAGTGAGTTCTCATTGGGAAACAATATTTCTTAGGCACTTGTTTTCCCTTCCTACCGCTTCTACTGGATGTCACCAGTCTTTGGAATTTGGTTGAGGTTATTCCTTTGTGCAATGAAGAAGTAGGGCCAACTAGGAAGTGGGTAACACTGTTGAGAGTTGCGCAAGACTTGAAAAGTAGCGTTAGTTTCCTCTCGTCCTCTATTGAAAACAGATAGACAATTTGATCGATTATTAACGTTTAAAAATACCTAAAGTTGTATTACAAAAGTAGTATGAAATGTTTTGGCAGGTAACTTTTGAAATATTTGGTAGTGACTTTGCGCAATTTGGAAGCTGTTTTTTTTCTGGATCAAACGCGCCAAATAAATTGACATTTTGGATATATATGGACGGAATTAATCGAACAAAAGGACCATTGTGATGTTCATAGGACACATTGGAGTGCCAACAAAAGAAGCTCGTCAAAGGCATGTTTTATATTTTATATCTGCGTTTTGTGTAGCGCCTGCAGGGTTGAAATATGCTACTCTCTTTGTTTACTGTTGTGCTATCATCAGATAATAGCTTCTTATGCTTTTGCCGAAAAACCTTTTTAACATCTGACATGTTGGCTGGATTCACAACGAGTGTAGCTTTAATTTAGTATCTTACATGTGTGATTTAATGAAAGTTTGATTTTTATATAATTTTATTTGAATTTGCCGCGCTGCATTTTCCCTGGCTTTTGGCCAAATGGGACGCAAGCGTCCCCTATACCATAAGAAGTTAAGGACCTCTTGAAACTAGCAATCCCGGATCCGGGATCGTAATCATAGCCTCAAACGAATTAGCATAACGCAGCGGACATAAATACCCCTAGACACTTTTCCTATTCATGAAAATCGCAAATGAAATGAATTAAATATATTCAAACACAAGCTTAGCCTTTTGTTAACAACACTGTCATCTCAGATTTTCAAAATATGCGTTACAGCCAACGCTAGACAAGCATTTGTGTAAGTTTATCATGGCATAATGCTATGCTAGGCTCTGCTGGCAGCAGGCAACATTTCCACGAAAATAAGAAAAGCAACCAAATTAAATCATTGACTTTTGAAGAACTTCAGATGCTTTCACTCAGGAGACTCCCAGTTAGATAGCAAATGTTCCTTTTTTCCAAAAAGATTATTTTTGTAGGTGAAAAAGCTCCCGTTTCTTCATCATGCTTGGCTGAGAAATCGACCGGAAAATGCTGCAACTATAACGAACTCTTGCCAAATAAAGAATCTTTGAGTTAAGTGTGGGGTTCTTGACCTGGCATCTATGGTTTTTCAGAATTCTAAAAGGTTCTTCATATGTACTGAAGCCTGCAGATGTGTTCCTTTCATAGCACACAGCAAATTGGCCAGTATTAACTAGTGTTGATTTTTCAGTGTAACATTTTTAGTGTTGATTCAAGCAAGGGCGTCAAACTCATTCCATTTAGGGCCTAGTTTATGCAGGTTTTTGTTTTTTCCTTTCAGTTAAGTTCCTTACTAATTAGTGACCTTAATTCATCAATCAAGTACAAGGGAGGAGAGAAAACTTGTGGTGTGAAGGAACACCAGTATTGGTGTTAATAACCAGAGTTGATCCAAAACCATGCCATTATTAATATATTTCCCAACATGCTGTATTGCAGGTAGATTTTTAGATTTGTTTTTTCAATATCTATGTTTTAGAATGTACACTACAGTTCAAATGTTTGGGGTCACTTATACATGTCCTTGTTTTTGAAAGAAAAGCACATTGTTTGTCCATTAAAATAACATCAAATTGATCAGAAATAGAGTGTAGACATTGTTAATGTTGTAAATGACTATTGTAGCTGGAAATGGCTGATTTTTAATGGAATATCTGCATAGGTGTACAGAGGCCCATTATGTCTCTCTTGATGTAGTGTTGTACTAAGAATATGCATATCCTTGCTTCATGGCCTAAACTAGATTTGGGTATGTAATTTTAGGTGAGAAAAAGAGCCTTAATAGGTTAACTGACAGCTTCATTAAATAGTACCTGCAAAACACCAGTCTCAACGTCAACAGTGACTCAACGTCAACTGTGACTCTGGGATGCTGGCCTTCTAGGCAGAGCTTCTCTGTTCAGTGTCTGCGTTCTTTTGCCCATCTTTTAATCTTTTATTTTTATTGGCCAGTCTGAGATATGGCTTTTTCTTTGCAGCTCTGCCTAGAAGGCCAGCATCCCGGAGTCGCCTCTTTATTGTTGACGTTGAGACTGGTGTTTTGCGGGTACTATTTAATGAAGCTGCCAGTTGAGGACTTTCTGGGATGTCATCGCAGCGGGGAACATTCAGTTGGATCCTGGCCTCAACCCACATCCAGAGTGCAGCTGCAACATTGGGATTTGCAATATTTCTACCGTCGCTTCATTCGGGATTACAGCACCCTTGCTTCCCCCCTCTCTGCTCTCAGCACCACAGCCCCCATTCACATCCATCCGGACACGTCCGGTCAGTTTGTGGTAGAGGTCAACACTTCTGACGTTGGAGTGGGGGCCGTCCTGTCCCAGCGGCCTGCCCGAGACCAAAAGCTGCATCCCTGTGCCTTCCTGTCCCATCGTCTCAATCCCACTGAGAGGAACTGTGATGTAGGAAATTGGGAACTTCTGGAGGTCAAGATGGCATTGGAGGAGCGGAGGCACTGCCTTGAACAGGGGGAACATCCATTCTTGGTGTGGACCGACCATAAGAACTTATAATATCTCCGCACTGCCGATTGCCACAATTCAAGGCAGGCCCCTTTGGCTCTGTTATTCACACAATTTAATTTTACCATCGCCTACCACTCAGGGTCCAAGAACGTGAAGCCTGCCGCTCTCTCACCTGTACAGCTCCACTGCCACACCATCTGACTCGGAGAACATCCTCCCTACCTCCTGTCTAACAGCTACACTAGTCTGGGGTGTTGAGGGTCTGGTCCACAAGGCGCAATGTTCCCAGCCATACACCGGTGGGGGGC
Organism: Oncorhynchus masou masou; assembly: GCF_036934945.1. Classification (NCBI taxonomy): domain Eukaryota; kingdom Metazoa; phylum Chordata; class Actinopteri; order Salmoniformes; family Salmonidae; genus Oncorhynchus; species Oncorhynchus masou. The sequence continues at coordinate 76,439,774 of NC_088224.1, forward strand.
CCGGGCTATCCGGATGTTTGTTTCAGATTCGGCTTGGTCCCCGGTCTCGGAGTGGGCTCATTCCTCTAAGCTAACCTGCCACCCCGGCTCCCGCCAAACCCTGGCCTTCCTCCGACAACGCTTTTGGTGACCCACTATGGTATCTGATGTCTCCGCATTCATCGCCTTATGCATGGTGTGTGCTCAGAATAGAACACCACGGCAAGCTTGGGCTGGTCTTCTTCAACCACTCCCTGTTCCTCATCAACCCTAGTTCCATATATCCCTGAACTTTTTCATTGGTCTCCATCTGTCTGATGGCAACACCACCATCCTTACAGTGGTGGTTTTCTAAAGGCGCCCATTTCATCCCCCTCCCCAAGTTACTTTCAACCAAGGAGACGGCCCAGCTTATGGTGCAGTAGGTCTTCCAAATCCATAGACTTCTTGTTGGCATAGTCTCCGATCATGGTCCTCAGTTCTCGTCCTGATTCTGGAAGGCATTCTGCACCCTCATTGGGTCGTCGGCCAACCTGTCCTCTGGGTTTCATCCTCAATCCAACGGCCAGTTGGAGCGAGCCAATCAGGACCTGGAGACGACTCTTCAGTGTCTTTGTTCCCGGCCAAACCCACCACCTGGAGCAAGCAACTAGTGTGGGTAGAGTACGCTCGGAACACCCTTCCCTGCTTGGCCACTGGGCCTCTCGCCCTTCGAGTGCTCTGTGGGTTATCAGCCCCCTCTCTTCCCTGAGCAAGAGGTCAACATACCCTCGGCCCAGATGTTCATCCACCGCTGTTGGTGTACCTGGAAAAGAGCTCTGTCCGTTATTCTCAAGACCAACTCCAGGTATCGTTGACAAGCAGACCGCCACCGGACTCCAGCTCCCCGCTATCGTCCCCAGAGGGTATGTCTGTCTACGCGGGATCTGCCTCTCCAGGTGGAGTCTCGTAAACCTTCCCCCCATTTCATTGATCCATTCCCCATCTCTAAAGTTCGCAGCCCCTGTGCTGTTTGTCTTCTTTTGCCCCTTACACTCCATATACATCCTACTTTCATGTGTCTAGGATTGAACCTTTGTCGCACAGCCTTTTGTCTTCTGTTTCCAGGGCCAACTCCCCTCCCCATCTTATCGACGGCCATCCGGTGAACAAGGTGAGACGCCTCCTGAGTATTCGAACTTGGGGCAGGGGTTTCCAGTACCTTATTAACTGAGAGGGTTATGGCTCGGAGGAGAGGTGCTGGGTCATTGCTGAGTTCCACCGCCGGCACCCCGGTCAACCAGATATGTGCCCAGGTAGGACCCTAGGTGGCGTCCCTATGGGGGGAGGCACTGTCCCTGTGTATTTATGTTTTCTGTTTGTCTTTTTGTCTGTTGCCAGTTTGTCTTGTCCCGTCAAGTCTTACCAGCATGTTTTCTCGTTTTCGAGTCTTTCTAGTTGCTGTTTTCTAGTCTTCCTAGTTCTTACCATTCTGCCTCCCCTGACCCTGAGCCTGCCTGCCATTCTGTACCTCATTGACTCTGCCCTGGACTACTGGCCTTTGCCTGCCCACGACCTGCCCCCTTGTATAATAAATATTATGAGAACTGTACTATCCTCCTCCTTTGTCTGCATCTGGACCATATTCTGAGTCGTGATACCTAGCAATCATTCTGAATGCAGGTTGCGGGTGAATAACAATTCAAAATGTTGGATAGCCCCACTCTGGCTGGATTCCAATATGAATTACACATCACTTTGCAAGGCAGCATAATATGACTTGATGGACTGAAAACTCTGAGATTCAGGCCACTGTATTCGGGTAAAACTAGGCCCTCAAAAGAAAACCTTATGAAATATGTATCCTATTGCCTTAAATAATAACATTTTAACGACAACATATTCACTTAGGATCTCACTTGGTGAAGGCCACAGGACTGAAATTGAATGAATGAAGCATCAATGTCTATCTATCAATGTCTATCTAGTAACACAGTCATGGGTGGTACTGGCCATTAACATTTACTGGAAAAGCACTCTGGGAGATATGCAAATATTGTACGGCTTAAAACCGTACAGCAGGGCTATTCAATTCTGATCCTGGAGGGCCAAAGCATTTCTGGTTTTGGAAGAACCATTTATGGTTCTTCAGAGACCCTAAAACAGTTCCCACATGGCATCACTCTCAAGAACCTTATTTGGTATATCAATAATGGGTGGATCCCTCTCCCTTACTGTCTCATCGGGATGTAAGCTAGGGGCCCCTATCCCTTACTGTGGGACAGAAAATAGGCTGGGAGCCCAGGCCCCTGAATGTCTATGTCCTAATTGCTGTTCTGGCGATCCAGTGTGGAGGGCCAGCCAGCAGGGAGGGGAGGGCTGCTCCTTTCCACACTGATTTATTGGACAATTTCACAGCAGTGTCCGCAGTAATGGGACAGGATAAATGGCTGACCCCTCTCTGACTGAGATAACTCCAGGGGAAGAGGAGAACATGCCGGCCTGCCTGCCCGCTTGGTCTGTGTGTGTGGTGTGTGTGGCGACATTCCATCCCTACTCTGTCTATATAACCCCCCACTAATTCACCATCTCCCCTTTCTTTATCCCTCCCTCACTATCCTATTATGACCAATTTGCTCTCTCCCCATGTCATCCTCTCTATCTCCCTCTCTCTATCCCTCTCTGTGTGTGCCTCTCTTTCACTCTCCACAGTCCTCTATCACTCTGTATTTATCTATTTTCTACCTCCTGTTGGTCCTTTCTTTCTGTCCCCCTTCTCTCTCCTCTGCTGCCCATCACTTTATTCAATCATCCCTCCCTCCTGGTCAGTCCATTGAGTTATATTTAGTGAAAGAAGAGCGTGTTTGTGTGTGTGTGCTCGTGGGCGTGCGTGTGAATGTGTGCGTGTGTGGGGTGATCCCAAGTCTTTTATGGTTTGACCTGTATGTGGTCAGGTTGACTGCAGGTTACACTACACATTTCTGTCTGTTTTCTGTCCATCTGTCCTATACTCTGTTGTGAACAGGCGGTGTCTGGCCACCTCTCAATGGGTCCTTCAATCTGTGTGAACAGTCGATGTCTGGCCACCTCTCAATGGGTCCTTCACTCTGTGTGAACAGGCGGTGTCTGTCCACCTCTCAATGGGTCCTTCACTCTGTGTGAACAGGCGATGTCTGGCCACCTCTCAATGGGTCCTTCACTCTGTGTGAACAGGCGGTGTCTGGCCACCTCTCAATGGGTCCTTCACTCTGTGTGAACAGGCGGTGTCTGGCCACCTCTCAATGGGTCCTTCATTCTGTGTGAACAGGCCGTGTCTGTCCACCTCTCAATGGGTCCTTCACTCTGTGTGAACAGGCGGTGTCTGGCCACCTCTCAATGGGTCCTTCACTCTGTGTGAACAGGCGGTGTCTGGCCACCTCTCAATGGGTCCTTCACTCTGTGTGAACAGGCGATGTCTGGCCACCTCTCAATGGGTCCTTTACACCTGGTGCAGTGAAGTGCAGGAAAGGAAGGAAACACTTCAACCAATTCAAGTGACATGCACACTGAGACAACGCCTGTGTTTTTTTTTTCTCCCTCTCTCTCTCTCTCTCTCTCTCTCTCTCTCTCTCTCTCCCTCTCTCTCTCTCCTCTCTCTCCTCTCTCTCCTCTCTCTCCTCTCTCTGTCTTTTGGCCCAGTGGTTAATGGGAATAAAATGGCATCTCCCGTGGTGTGCGTCAGACTAGCGGGCCACGAGTGAGGGGCGGTGGGTAGGGGAGTGCCTGTCTGTGTCTCCACCATGGAACCCCCACGGCAACAGATGACACATCATTGCAGAGACAGAGCCATGGCAAAACATATTATTAGACAAATAGGGACCATCAGACAAAACTGTACGTTTTTACAGGGTAAGACCCATGTTCTGAGCTCTTTATCTGTTGTGGCCCCAACGTGAATGACTGCCGTGCTGAGTTATGTAGTTGTCGTGCTGTGGGAATTGGGATGGTTTGGGACTGACTAAACCTACTTGAACTTACTTTACATTCAACAACATTATTGTAAAAAAATATTATTGGCCAAATGATATAACCGCTACTG